>NW_007727460.1:180679-193188 GCF_000696425.1 Galeopterus variegatus | reverse complement strand
GGGGCTAGGCGAGAGGGGGTGGGGAGCGATCTTAGAGGCACAAAGCGGAGGGGAAGGGGAGGGACGCGCGCGGCTCCTACCCGGAGGTGAGTGGGCGCCACTGGCGCCCTCCAGCCGCGCTGGGCGGCAGACCCGGAGGATTCGGCACCCGGAGCGCGGCGGCCGCGGGCGCCCGGGAGAAGGAGGAGGAGGAGGAGCAGGAGGAGGCGGGCGGGCGGGTGCGCAGCGCGAAGAGGCAGCCTCGGCGCTGCCCGGCTCGGCGGCAGGTGAGTTCTCGGCCCAGGCGTCCCGCGCCCCTTCCCTGTCCCCTAGGACTCCCCGGTCCTCCGTGAGCCCCTAGTGCGCGCGGGTGCCTCGGGGTTTGTCGTGAGTCCCAACTTAGCTCGGGCGGCCTCGTTCACCTCCCAGCGGGCCGCCTCAGGCCGGGGGCTCCGATCCCGGGGGGCGTCGCGCCCGCCCCGCTCCAACTTTACAGGGACCCCAGTCCCTCCTGAACCGCGCTCGGCTCCGAGCTGCGCGCCGGCGGTAATGGCGGACCCTTTGGCACCGCTCGCTGACCCCAGCGGGCAGTCCGAGGCTGGGGGACGCCAGTCCCCGGGGATCGGTGCACCTGCCCAACCTCAACTTTCAGCTTGCCTCGGTGCCGGGCTCTCCGGCTGAATCGCAACTGTGAGCCCGTGGTAATGGCCGACTCTTTGGCTTTGCTAGCCACCGGCGGGGGACCCGAGGCTGGGAGGGCTCTGCCCCCGGGAACGCAGCTCCTGCCTGGCTTCCAACTTTGCCAGGATCCTCATTGCGCTCCCGTGGCAATGGCGGGGCCGCCCGCACCTCTTACTTCTTCAGTTCGGGCGGGATTGGGGTGGAAGAGCGCCGGCTCCAAAACCTGGGAAAGTTGTGCCTCTCCCACGTAGGAGCCTCGAGGGCTCCCGGCGCGTCCCCTGGGCTGGCGAAGGGCGCACCCCGCCGATGTTTAGGGCCAGGCAGTGCACCGCGCGCTATGGGTTTGCTTCCAGGTGGCCAAGGGTCAGAGCAGGGTCCCCGGGAAAACCAACTTCCACGACCACCCAGGGGCCCTTGGGTATCAAGGTCCGGACAGGGCTTTCGGAACTGTGCCCTAGAATACATGAGAAGCTCGCGCCCATCCCCCAAGGCACTGTGGCCCCAGCGGCCACGGCTCTCCGCTTGCTCGGGACTGCGCTGTCTGGGGCGGGCACTCGGAGAGGAGAGGCGCGTTCCGGGAAGAAGGCAGTAGAGCGAGGGCAGGAACCTTTCGAGTGACTCCCCTCGGTTCTAATCCTAGAGCTACCCTTTACTTGCTGCGTGACCTTAGGTAAGTCCCTTCACCCCTCTAAGCCTCAGTTTTTTCATCTGTAAAATGGGGAAAAATACCCTTTACGTGGGGCGCCGTAAGGACTTAAAAAAATCATAAATATGAAGATAAGGGACAGGACAAGTGCTCAGTACGGGGGAAATGTTGCCGACATTTTATCGTAACGCCCTGGGACAAGATCTTGAAGACTCGCGGGTCTCGGGTTTCCCACCGATAGGAACCGGGGTCCGCCCCTCGGGGTAGAAAGGTGTGGAATTTTGCGCTCACCTCCTTCTCAACCCAAGTGGTCCAGGGGAAGATGTATTGGGTTCTTTCAGGCAGAGACCCTCCCAGTCCCCCTTAGCCCAGCTCAAACACCGCACACAGGCGGCCACCAAGAAGGGAGCCAGCGTCCCTGAGGGTGCCCCTGGGTGAGAATGCCCCCGGGTGAGGGTGCCCCTGGGTAAGGGTGCGATGCGGGCGAGCGCGCCCATAGCGCATCGCCCGGGACTTTGGCCGACTGAAGTAAGGAGCTGACCCCCAGGCCACTCTCCCAGAGGAATGAGGGAAAATTTTCCCCTTTCTTACATGCTTCTCTGATTGGGATTGGGGCAAATGCAGCGGTTTCGCCAAGACACCAGGGAACATTGGTGCAACTCCCTGAAGCACCACTCTTCCTCCACTGCTTTTTGTTTGTTTGTTTGTTTTAAACTTAAGATAAAACAAGGAAGGACCCCAAGCTTACAGGGTCCATTTCCTCCCTTAGGTGTCTCAGCGGACAGGTTTCCCTTCCACCTACCCAGATTCCAGAAGCCCACTGAGGGGCACACAGCTTTGTGCCTACACTAAGCCCCTGTCACACACAAGATATCCCTGGAATTTCTCAACTCCGCCAGGTCGCCAGCGCAGCGATCTGGATCCCATTTTGCAGATATGGAAACTGAAGCAGGGCAAACCAAGCTACCTGCCCATAGTCACCTATCTGGTAAGTGGCCCTACCAGAAACCTCAACCCTGGGTTTTGGCTTCTTAATCCAGGGCATTTTGCATTTATCTGGGCATGTGAGCAGTTTGACACGTGCCTCTCTGCCTTAGCGCTTACAACCTCATTTCCTGATACATCTGCTCAGCCAGAGGCTACCCCAGTGGTGAGGGGCACAACTGTGTCTCCAGAAATTGTGATTATCCCCAAAGTCTCAGACCATGTAAGGAAAGAGCTAGCAGTATAGTAGAGAGAGCTTAGCTTGATCCACGACTGTGTGACCTCTGGTTGATCACTTAACCTCTCTGAGCTTCAGTTCCATTATCTGTAAAATGAGAATAACTCCCACAAGGGGTTATTTTGAAGATTTTGTGATAATGCATGTGGAAGGTGTTCTGGAAGCAATAGTTTTATGCCCAGATTGGTGATTGTAAGGAAGAAAGGGAACCCTAAACAGAAGGAAGGGTCTCCCAGGGAGCTATTTGGAGCCAATAGTGTAAACGTGGCATCCAGACCAGCCTGCCTTTTGCTCTTCCTGCCTCTTCTTTATTTTCCCCAAATGGCCAAAGCCAGCCTCCAGGATGCTCTGTCTTCCCTGGGGAAGAACCACATGCAGAAGGGAGAGGCGGGGAGTGGTGTGGTGGGGTAGGTTGCTTTCCATGGGTCTCTGCAGCTGAGCGCATGGAGCTGTCCGAGGTACCATTCAGACAGTTGTCCAAAAACTTCCCCACTCGTGGGGGTGCTGATTTTCTAGGACACAGGAAGACGGGGGGTCAGTTCACCTGGATATTTTGAGACAAACATGTTTGGCTGTGCCGCCTTCTTGAGTACATGTTTTGGGGTGTCTTGTGTTGCTGTCACTCAGATTCTGTGGGTCTGTGCAGGGCTTGGTGAGTCTTAAAATATGGTTAAGAGACATAGGCAACAATCTGTGCTCATTAGGACTGGGGCTTTTCTTATTACAAATCAGAATGCGCAGAAGTTGAATTTGGCATTTCAGGACCAATTTTTACATGGGTGGTTTGAACAAAGGGGCATGCTTCCCAGCACAGACCAGTGTGGGTTTGTATGGCTAACACACAAAAGGCTACAAGTACTGTCGACATGACCATTTCCCTCATTCTAATATGTGATAGCATTTAGACATCATCTAATCTAGTGAATGACAAACATCAGTCCAGTGGACTGTCAGCATCAGAATCCACCAAGGCACTGGTTAAAAACAGAGATGCCAGACCCCTCCTAGATCTACTGAATCAGCATCCTCAGAGGGGAGACTTGATGTATTTGTATTTTTAACAAGAGTTCTCCAGGAGATTCTAATGCCCTCCGTTCTTGGCTGTCATTTGCATTGTACAAGTGGGAAAACTGAGGCCCAGAAAAGGCAAGTGACTTGGTGAAATTCACACAACACATTACTAACAAAGCTGGGATAGAATAGAACCTCAGGGTCTTGACTGTTTGTCCAGTTCTCATTGATAATTTCCTGTTTCCTCTAGTATAAAGAAGCCCCATAGATTCTGAACTTAAAGGACATTTAATTCCATCTCTTCTGGTTGTCATTATAAATTGTTCAAATGGTTCAGGTGAGACTGAGCATGATTCCTCCCACCTTGACCTTGCTGGATGTCAGCCCTGAGTCCCCATGTAATGTTGGGCATTAGCCCCAATGGTTGATCTATCTGTCCTTTCGGTGAACATTCCTTTTAAACATGACCTATCAGGTATAACTTGAGGAATCAGGTAATCATAGGAGCTAATGCACCCAGTTTAACTACCATCAATTTCACCAAAGCCATTGGTTTGATCATTTTGTCAGTCAACTCAGCCCCCACCCCCCCAACCTTCACAAGTCCTGCGTATGTTTATGTCATTCACATGCCTGTTCCTAGGGTAGGAAGATTAGGAGCAGCACCCAGCAATGCTGGAAAATTGAGCCCACTCGAATCTATTAAATGAAAATGATGTATCAACAGAAATGCCCCTAAGTCTTAAATACAAGTGTGGTTAACAGGGTGCAGCGGGCATGGATGTTGGCATAATCGTATTTAGTGACAATAAGCCGAGGATGAGCAGCAGTTATCATGGTTGTTCTGCGGCAGACGTCAGCACATTTGTCAAGTGTGTCATGATAAGTGTTAAATGGCAAGCCCAGTGCCAGGGCTCAAGGACAGGGAGCCCAGAAAAAGGTGGGATGAGCCCCACTCTGATGAAGCCTGAAGCCTGCAGCCTGATCGGGCAGTGGGCACCAGGCAAGTTCTGTACCAGGCAAGAGGTTCTGCAAGAGGTAGAGGTGAAATGTTGCTACAGCACCCAGGGTGAGTGGCTGAGAATATCAGGGAAGATTTCTCAGAGGAGGCAGCATCGGAGCCAGTAGCCTGATTTGTAGCACCTTCTCAGTGGTGGGGTATCCAGTGGCAAACTGCGCTACCAGCAGCAAGGTGGAAGGACAGAGCATCACACTGAGGATCACAAGTGAACACCGTCTTTGGAAGCATCTGAGGCCATGCTTGGGCACTTGTGGATTCTGTGACTTGGGTGATTGAGTTAACCTCTCTGACCCTCCCTCCTGAATGCCAGCTGTAAAATGGAGAACATAACTACTGCATGAGATTGTTAGGAGAATTCAATGAGATAGTGTGTGTGACTCTCTGGAAAGGAGACAGCCTGGGGCCTAACTCAGTGATCATAACAAAGAAAGGAAATGCAAAATAGAGAGGCCCCTTTAGTTAGCCAGTTGATGTGGGCAAGCCCCTTCCTCCAGCTCAGCCTCAGTTTTCTCAGCTATGAAATGAAGGAGTTGGAGGTCAAGGGCATCTCCATTCAGAAGCCTGCAGATATGAACTTGTTAGGATGGCACAGGGATTTGGAGGTGGGGGGATTGGGGATTGTTGGGTTTTCGTTTTGTTTTGTTTTGCCTTTAGGTCACCAGCCCCACCATTTGATATTGTTTATGTCACTTGCCTGGCCTTTTAGTTTACAACCCCTGGACTTTCTTCAAAGACCTTTTCAGCTTTCCTTTTTTTTTTTTTTTTGTCTTTTTTTTTCGTGTCCGGCAACGGATCGCAACCCTCAGTGTCGCTCCCGTACCGGACCGGGACCGGCAACAGGATCGCAACCCTCAGTGTCGCGCCCGCACCTCGCTCAGCCAGTGAGCTGGAACCGCAAAGACCTTTTCAGCTTTAATGCTCAGTGCCTCACCTGAGACAAACATTTGCCCAATTGTCGTTCCTCAGCTGCATTTGTGATTTCTGCAGACAATTCCTAAAAGAAAGGTGGTATTATTGGGATGGAAAATGCGGAAGCCCTTTGCAAGGGACAAAGTTCCCATTTCTAGTCTGGGCAATGTTTTCTTTTTCCCACTTCTGATTTGCATGTTCTGTTGCCTACTACAGTTAAGATCACCTCGTCTCAATTTGGATTTCCCAGGAACAATGGGCCTTCATTTTTGGCCATCCATGAGGCCTCAGGAATCTTGGACTAAAAGCACCTGAAGAAAATGCTACAGATTTTCAGAAGTGCCCTGAGAAGGGACTCAGCTCCTACCA
The DNA here is from genome assembly GCF_000696425.1 of Galeopterus variegatus. Classification (NCBI taxonomy): domain Eukaryota; kingdom Metazoa; phylum Chordata; class Mammalia; order Dermoptera; family Cynocephalidae; genus Galeopterus; species Galeopterus variegatus. Next base: position 187,350 of record NW_007727460.1, on the reverse strand, counting down.
GGAACATTTGCCCACTAGCATTAAATAATATTCAGGAATCTCTTCTTTATTCAAAACTAAATTGCTACCTTGGGGATTAAAAAGATGGGCTTTTCTGGAATCCATTTCCAGATAGAAATGAAGAAGGGAACTTGTGAAAACAAAAAGCTTGCCCAACTTCAGATAGTATCTATGAGCAGGTATCATCTTTCAGCTAAAGGATTTCTTGTCATACACAAGTGTCAGGTCAGCCAATTCTTCATTTAACCACCAAGTCCTAAGCTCCGAGATTTGTGTCAGATCCCATAAGAGAGGTTTCCGCATAAAGAAGGGGAAGACACAATCTGTACCCTCAAACAGCTCAGTGTCCAAAAAAAGATATCAACTTGCCAATAATTAGAATGCAGTGGTCCAAATGATGTGGGCAGTCCATCCTATCTGGTCACTGAAATAGCCATGTGGATCACACTGGGCTGGATTCCACTCCAGGAATTTTAAGTATAGAAATGTAACCTACAGGGATAAATCAGAATGCTACTCAATAACAACTGACATATTTTGGGCATATTTTTCTCTTTGATTTTTGAAGCTGTGTCTTAGCTATGAAATATTCAATAAGGAAAATGAAAACCAATTATGTTCATGTATCAGAATTCATGTGATGAACAGAATCAATAACATTATGAGCTTGTTTGTTAAGATAGGTCGTAGCTGGAAATGCTTTCCATTGTCATTTCCCTAGTATGGTAGTCACTGAAATGAGATCCCTTTATTTCTCACAAAGCATGGTATAAAATAATGGGAGAGGATGGATTTCTTGACTTGATAATTTTATCCTTTTTTATTATCTTGTTAGCAAACATGCAAAACTCCTCTATGTAGATAAATGTTTCCTTTACAGCTGCCTTCAGTACCCAGTATTTTGGGGGGGTTACTTTCTTCAAGACTTGCCTTCAGAAAGTAAGATATTTCTTTCTGAATCTCCCTATAGTGATATCTCATTGGGCTTTTGAGGGTGCATTTGGATTTTAGGAAGAGCAAGAAGTCATTGGGAGCCAGTTTTTCAGTTAAAGCAGATGATAATACTGGATGAAATATGGAGATTTTGTTTTGAGGAGGGCTCTTTTTAAAAACAATATGGTGTGATCAGCCTAGGTTTCTTGTCTGGTTCAAACCTGGTGTCTAAGTCAAGTGTTGTGCCCGTGCACTTCATCTTGTGACTCTGATGACAGCAACCAGCCTCCATGAAGCCAAAACACTTCCTGTTCGGGAACCCCTAACTGCCTATGTCTTTGAGGCAGGTAGTCAGCTTCTTTTTCCTAAACTGTGGGGATTAGATTTGCTACTTCAGTTGTCATTGTTTATGAAACAACCTTTACTGAATACTTCGTGAGATTTTGCATGTATTGTTCATTTTCTTAGATATAATAATGGTACTGTGGTTTTTGTGGGAGGCTGTCTTTATTCTTTAAGATATGCATGCTTAAGAATTCAGGGCTGAAGTGTCATGATTCTGCAAGTTATTTCAAAATGGTTCACTGTAAAGACAGACAGATGATAGGTAGATAGATAGATAGATAGACAGACAGACAGACAGACAGATAGATGATTGTTTGATAGCTAGAAACAGACAGGCAAATATGCAAATTCTAATAGTTGTCGGATCTAGTTGAAAGTTTATGGGTATTCTTATAAATTTTCTGTGTTTAAATATTTTCTGTAAAAAGTTGAGAGTCAGGAATAGCTTTAGTTAGACTTTCCTCTGTGTTAAATTTTCCCAAGTTTCCTAGGACAATAATATTCAGCTTCCCCATCTTCATCCCCCTCCCCCCACATGCACATGTACATACACATTCTCTCTCTCTCTCTCTCTCTCTCTCTCTCTCTCTCTCTCTCTCTCTCTCTCTCTGTCTGTCTTTTTCCTGGAAGAAATAATCTTGCAGTTTAGCAGAATGTCACTGTTTTCCATAGCAAGCTTTCTTTACATTTTTCCCTCAGCATTTTAATTAGGGCTGTGAGTCACTGTGCTTTATGAAGGCTGGTGACAATGTCATTTACGGCTGTTTAGCATCCCAATTGAGCCCTCCTTCGCGGGGCTCATTACATCACGGGCATTGAGTGGTGAACAGGCGAAAGTTCCCTCTGTCAGCAGCAGAACAGGCTCGGGGCCTCTTGAGGAACTAAAAAATGAGCTTGTGGTTCGTCCCTGGAATAGCTTCCCAAGTTGCCTCTTCCACGGCTGGCTTTCTAGCCTGAGTGTGCCTGAATACGTTTGAGATCCAAAGGGTTGTTCAAAATTGCAGCTCTGACCTCAATGTCAGCAAGCTTTCTCCCAGGCCCAGGCTCTCACTTCTAGAGTGCACAGTCCCACAATACCAGTTTTTAAATGCTTTAGGCCCCTCTGGGTGTGAGGTGATGGAGAAGATGCAGGATTGTAGAGCCCATCCAAACTGGGTTCAAATCCAGCCACTGCCATTTATTCACCTTGTAACTTTGGGTGCGTTATTTAATCTCTCTCTAAATCTCATTTTCTTTTCTGCAAACATGAGGGTAATTCCATTTCACTGGGTTATTGGGACCATTAAATGCTTGGTGCATATATTGGGTATTCCATCTGTTTCTTGGTAAAGACGAAGATGGAGATTAGGACAATTCAGCTTAGACATGCCATGCCCTTGACCATCAGGGTTGCTTCTGATATTTCCCATTCCTAGACCCAAGAGGCAATGGAGGTGAAGATTTGTGAGTCAGGGTCCAAGCAGGAGACAGAAGGCATCTGCAACTAGGATTTCCAAGATAATTTGATGAAGGAGTTATTTACACACAGTTTAAGGCATCAGCAATGGGGGGTCAAGTATCCAGGAGCTAGCAATAAGGGCAGTGGTTACCACCCCAGGTTTGAAGGAGCAGGGAGAGGCAACAGTGTCACCAAAGCCCTCTGAGCTGTGCTCAGAGAGGAATGCAGACCCTGCCAGATCACAGCACCAAGACAGGGAGAGAGCAAAGGCAGAAATACTCCACCTCTCTCTCTCCTCCCTCTCTCCCATCTTCAGCCTGTACCTGCCATTGGCCAAACCCAGTCAGAAGCCAGAGGGTGAGAGATCTATCAATGTCCACAGAGGTCAGCTTCTTCCTAGAGCCCAGATAAGTTTGGAGAAGGATGGAGAATGGATCCGGGAGTGGAGGACGGAGACCAACCAGCACAGATCAGGAAAAAGAGAAAGAACTCACTGATAATCACCAATAAGCCTAACCCCTTTTCTTCAGCTCTGAGCAAAATGATGCTACCCTGATCTGGGATGTCCTGGAGTATCTCCATTTTTCTGTAGGATCCTCATGAAATCTTTGAAACAAATTAGGTATTTGCCTTCTTTTCAAACACCCAAATCCCATCCCAGGTTACTTTGAGGAAGTGGGAGTGGGCATTACAAATCAAATGAACAGCACCAGGGCATTACTACCTAACTGGCAGGCACATCATGGGGTGGAATAAATAAAGCCCCCAATTTATTAAGGAGGTGAGGCTTGTTGAATAATCCATTGAAATAGCTTTGGTGTGTGGTCAACAAGGAACTGGTGTCTATTGAATGTCACACTGTGTGGTTCCTGAGCGCATCATCCCATGGTGACCAACTGTGCCAATATTATCAAAGCAGGAAAGGTTCCTGGATTTCAAAGCAAGGCATTCTGGTGGGAGTATCCCAGGAACCCTGAGATTTTATGGCTGACCATAAAAAGGAGAGTTGTAGATTAAATTTGGAGAAACTTTCTTGGTAGGAGAAATGTGATGCTGTAGGAAGAGCCCTGGAGTGGGAGCTGGGAGTCTGTGTGTCCCCGGCAATAATAATAACATCAGCCAAGGCCCTTTGTGAACTTTCTACAGCCACGTACCATGCTAAGTGCTGGGCCTGCATAAGCACAAGTTTCCAAAATATGGTAGATATGTCACTGGTAGTACCCAATTTTTGTTGTTTAATTTTATTAAGGTAAAATTTATGTTACATAAAATCAACCATTTTGAAGTGGCATCCAGTACATTCATAGTGCTGAACATTAATGGCCTCTGTCTAGTTCCAAAACACTTCCAATGCCCCAAAAGGAAACCCTGTACCCATTAAGAATTGAAAATGGTTGTTTGAACACAAACTTGTACACAAGTGTTCATAGCCCCACTATTTACAATAGGCAAAAGGTGGAAACAGTCCAAATGTCCATCAATGGATGAATGAATAAACGAAATGTGGTCTATCCATCCAATGGAATATTATTCAGCCATTAAAAGGAATGAAATTCTGACACATGCTACAGCGTGGATGAGCCTTGAAGACATTAGACTGAGAGAAAGAAGCCAGACACAAAAGGCTACATATTGTAGGATTTCATTTATAGAAAGTACCCAGAACAGGCAAATCTGTAGAGACAGAAGGCAGATGAGAGTTTGCCAGGGGCTAAGGGTGTGGGTAAGAGAGGGAAAAACTGCTTAACTGATACCTATTTTTAAAAGCTTTTTATTTTGAAGTGGTTTTAGACTTACAGAAAAGTTGTGAAGTAGCACAATGAGTTTCTTTAAACCCTGACCTAGTTTCCCAGTGTTGATATCATACATAATCACGGTACGGCGCTCGAGAACAGGAGTTTGACAATGGTGTAAGAGTAACTAAACTACAGACCCTGTTCGGATTGCACCACTTTTTCCACTAATGTCTTTCTTCTGTTCCAGCATCCTATCCAGGTTCCCGCATTGCTTTTAGTGCTTATATCTGTCTGGTGTCCTCTGATCCGTGACACTTTGTCAGCCTTCCCTTGTCTCTGATGGGTTTGACACTTTTGAAGATCACTGGTCAGTTATTTTGCAGAATGTCACTCAGAATGAGTTTGTTCAATGTTGTCTCATGATTAGAGTGAGATGGTACCCATTTTAAAAATTTTACTCTTTAAATACTTGTTCTCACAGGTAATAAAAAAATGTAGCTTAGCACCTTCATCCCATGATTTCATGGAAATTATTCTTTAGGATCAGGCTATGGTACATATTTAAGGTAAAAATCAAGTTGATTTCAAGAGAAAGTACTAAATAAATAATTGCATAGGTGAGACACAGGTATGGTGCAAAGATATCAAGGTAGTAAGACCAGTGTGGGGCCATGACATTATCTCATGTACTCCTCATGAGTCCCTCAAAGCAGATACTATCATTAGTCTCCATTTTACAGATGAGGAAACAGAGGTACAGAGATGCCAAAGGCCTCGTCCAAGGCCACACAATCAGTCAATGGCAGAGTCAGGATTGGAACCCAGTGCCTGTGATCTGAACCATCACATTCTCCCATAAGCCTTCCTTTCCACCTCTGCAATGTCAGCTTAGAGGCTGTTTAAGGTGACATAATTCTCTTCTGTGATTTTATTTCCAGGTGAGGGTGGGGATTTGCAGAGTTCTGTTCAGTGAGTCTAAATTGGGTAGGAATGAGTAATTCGATGACAAGGTGGGGTGTCTTCCAGGGGCTTACCGGGTATACTGGTACCACAGGAGATAAATACCAAGCCAGCTTTGGGTAACCCCAAGGTAGTGTCACTAAAACGTGGGATCTGGGACTGAGTCTTCCCTCCAAATGAAGGAGAGAGGCTGGATTTCATTTAACTGCTGTTGGAATGAGTAGGCAAGGACTAGTCTGGTAGCAAAAGAACAAGCCCCGTGTGGGGAGAAAGTTGTCACGCCAGGAAGGGCATTTGTACACACAGTGAGGTGAGAGAAGAAGCAGACACGGAATTAAGACGACTGTTGTGTGAAATGCTGTACCGTTGTCAGTATAGTTAACCCAGGGAAAATGAGGGCAGGGATGAGCTTCAGCCACCGGGCACAAGCTGGGACAGAGCACTGGAAGGTTGGATCTCATCAAACACCTGGATCAACTGGGGGCACGTATGACAAGGCCCAAGTCACTGAGCATTTCACGTCCATTCATTGAGTGGCTTCTAATGGTGACCTTCCTTGTTTGCCTTTAAAACCCGCTGTCTAGCTGGGGTCCTGCAGTCAAATACCTACAGGGTCCTTGTAAGAAACAAGTGAGTGAGTGGGCCGGCCCGGTGGCGCACTGGATAGTGCGCCGCTTGGGAAGCGCGGCGGCGCTCCCGCCCGAGGGTTCGGATCACACGCACCCAAAAAAAGCTAGTAGGGAAACTTGCCAGAATTTGAACCCAGATCTGCCAAAACTCCAAAGTCAGACCATAATTGTGTCTCCCAGTGTGTAAATATCTATCAAATACTTTGTGCACATGTGTGAACATGCCAAACTTTGAATGATTTAAGTATAACCTGTATTTTAATACTTAGGACAGCATCATAAAATTAATTTCTAAATGAATATTGAAATTTATCCAGTTTCTATGTTTAGCAATTGGTGTTAATTTACCTCTCATAAGTGCTAGAAAGGTTCTACAATACCTCCTCCAGCCCTTTTATACTATTCAAGCTTTTTATTAGCCCTAATGTTGATTGCCTTCCCAGGGCATCTACTAGTTTGAGTATAATTTGTCTAATTAAATTTAAAGAAGAGATGTTTCAGGGAGCACCATTTCATCATTTCCTCTTAAACTCTATGCTGTGGACTTTAATGAGGACCTAAACCCCATCTTAACCCAGCCTTAGTTTCAGCACAGATGAGCTGTGCTTGTTAAGACAGTCTTCAGTTGTC
>NW_007727460.1:156317-179679 GCF_000696425.1 Galeopterus variegatus | reverse complement strand
GTACGGGGGTGACACTGAGGGTTGCGAACCGTTGCCGGACACGGAAAAAGACAAAAAAAAATAAAAATAAAAATAAAATAAATAAAATAAATGGCAGTAACCAATTTGAAGAAAAAATAAAGTTTTAAATGTGTTAACCAAACAAAACCCATCTGTATGCCTATAGGTTATTGTTTGTAGAATCTGACCAGAGCCTTTTTGAAGTACGTGATATCCTGGGTCTAAAGCACTTTTGTGCAGAACAGGTTACAGTTTGCGTTGAGACTGAAATTTCATTTGAAATTGCCATTTTGGTAGGTCACAAAATCGTTGGATAGTGGCAATTTTATACAGTTCAACCTAATAGTATCACACTCGCTAGATCGAAGTATTCTGTCTAAAGCTTCATGAGACTGTGAAAAAGTAGCACAGGCATTTTGAGGAAAACCAGACCAGTGCTTCTCAAACTACAATGTGTACGTGAATCACTGGGATCTTCTTAAAATGCAGAGTCTGATTCATAGGTCTGGGGTGGGGTTTGGGATTCCATGTTTCTGACAATCTCCCAGGTGATGCTGTAGATGCCTGTCTATGGACCACATTTTGGGTAACAAGCCACCAAACTATGTCCATCACTGGTGATTTTACAAATTCCATAAACACCCCGTCTTTTGCTCTCTGTTTTCTGAATCCAAATTTTGTTACGGAAGTGTGTCTTCACACAGTTATTCACACATGCACACGCACACACACATGCACACGCACACATTCATGTTCCTTCATGTGAAACAGGCTATGTCATCACCCCCCTGCCACTGCTTGGCAGGAAGTGAAATGGTGGTGGTGAGTCATGCACTCTTGTCCTTCTAGCTCCAAACCCATGCCTGTGACCACTACACGGCACTTACAGCAATGAGGCATGTCCAGCAAGGGTGGGGGGCAGAGGTGCATCTGTGGGGATTTTGGTGCCACTAAAGGCTCTGTGGATGGAAGGAATTAAGAACCTTAATCCCAAACCCTGGAGTTTTCTGCCAGTACGATGGATATAGTGGTCTCCAGTCAGCTGAAGTAGTTCATGTAATAAGCTTTGCAAAACCAAGATGAAACGAAAGCTCTATGACTCCCCAGATCTACTCCAACATGGGACAACAGCCCATTGCTCTCTCCTGATGGTGGACTGGACCAATGACACCCCCACCCTGCCCAAGTGGTGTTGACTCACCACCCAATTCTGGGGCCTGACTGCTCTGGCTGCCTCTCTCGGGTTCCGTGTTTCAACACACCAAATCCTGCTCTTTTGGCATTCTGAGGAGGAGCCAGTGACAGGCACCCACCCCATGGGAAGCAGGACTAACCTCTGTGCCCACAGCTTTTACCTAATCCTTCAGCCAAAGTGCTTTAAGCAACGTGCACCCATTGGATACTACAGGTGCTTGATAGAAAAATGACTGCTTACATATTAATAATTAATAATAGTGGATTCACTTGTTGGGCACTTACCATAGCGTATGGTGCTTTGGAAGAACTTAGGAAGTATTAACTATTATTTCATTCCATTCTCACAGACACTCTGAATAAGGGTTATTATTATCCCCATTGTATAGATGCAGAAACTGTGACTCAGAGAGGTTAAGTTACTTGCCCACCATCACGAAGCCAAGTAGGGAAGTTAAGACAGTCTGACTTCAAAGACCTTGCTCTTTTTTTAAAGGTGATACAAAAACATAGTAACAAAAATAATAATAAAACAATAAAAAAGAATATACAATAACAAGTAAGCTTGCCTCCCCCCAATCTCTAGTCTCCTAGTGCTCTTTTTCAGAAGTAACAACTATCGATATCTTAGATATTTTTCCAAAGATATTCAGTGCATCCCCAAACTTAGATGGAAGTATTGGGTGAATACAAGGTGAATACACAGGATGAATACATGAATATATTTCTATGTCGGTATGCTCCACCTGCTTTTTAAATTTAACAATGTATCTTGAAGATTATTCCCCATCGGTCCTTTCTGATCTAACCCCCCTCCGACCCCCTTCTTATCTAATGCCTGCCTGGAATTCCTTTGTATGCATGTGCCATGGTTTATTTAATAGTCTGCTATTGTTGGGTACTTAGATTTTCCCCATCTCTTGATATTCTGAACAACTCTACAAGGAAGATATGTGTGTATGTTTAGGATATTTCTTATAGTTTATCTGCCAGAGAAAATCCTAAAATTTGAATTTCCAGACCAAAGGAAAGTGTACCCTAAATTTTTGGTAGGTATTGTCAAACTGCCATTCAAAGAGGTTGTACCAAGCGGCAATGTAAGAGAGTGCAGGTTCCACAAACCCTCGGCAACGGGGTCTACTGGCGATTTTAAATAATCACTAGTGCTCATGCTTTTAACTGTAGCTGAACCTTTTCCTACCCCTGAGAAGTGGGCATTAGATCTGGGAAGATGAAAGTTATCATGGGCAAACTACTGGCGATTTTAAATAATCACTAGTGCTCATGCTTTTAACTGTAGCTGAGCCTTTTCCTACCCCTGAGAAGTGGGCATTAGATCTGGGAAGATGAAAGTTATCATGGGCAAACTGTAGCTACGAAACAGGGAATTCCGTGAGTGGAGAGTCTCTTGGACCAGGGTGCTCATGTCTTTGGGATCCCCAAGGCACAGAATGCCAGCTTGCCTCCTTGATTTGCAGGGGATTGGTGGGTTCAGCAGCTATGACTTACTGGCGTGGGAGAAAGCACTTCAGCTTGACTCCTGGGTGGTGATCTCTCTGGGGAAAGACTGCAAATTAGCAGTTTGAGAGCTGTAAGGAAGTTGGTTGTTTTCTGTGGTTTTTTTCAAGAGGAGCATGGTTGGGTTTACACTTTCAGCCTTTTGTTTGTGTTGGGGGTGGCAGTATTTTGTTTTATTTTTTTAAGACTTGGAGGACTTGGGATTTGTTTTTAAATGGGATTGAAGGGAGAGATGGAAAATAGAGCTGTAATTCCATCAGAGATTTTGTGGGTGTGCAAACTGAACACAGCCAAGAACTCACAGGCTGGGTTTTGTTTTCTTTAATATTGTTCGTTTAAAAGGTACTACACATGTGATTTTTTTTAAAAAATCTACATAATATTCAAATAGAGAAAAAAAGATATTCAGTGCAAAAATGTCTCCCTTCTACTTCTGGCTTCCAATGTTCTTTGTAAAATGCAAACATTGATACTCATTCCCTGCAGAATCATCATTGCATTTACATATATAGAAATTACTCATTTGTGCCTTTCTTTTTTCACCTGATGGTATATCTCGGAGCTCACTTCTTATGTGTAAATAGAGATTTGCCTCATTATTCTTAACAACAAATTCATTGTACAGACAGTTTAGATTTAACTGACACTCAGAAGGCAGGATTTGGGGTACTGGACTGAACAGGTGACACCTTGCTCTGACCTCTCTCTTCACATGATTCTAGACAAGTTTCCTCTCTCCCAGCCCTACACACATCATGCCTATTCCCAACGGTCAAACTCAAAAGTTGGTGAGATATTTGCAAACTCTCCTTGACATTTTTCTGATTTCTTTAGAAGGTAAAATTTAAGAAGTATCTTCTACCTGGCTAAATTATCAGCAGATCCTTGAGGGAACATGGGAGACAGTGGGAGACAGAGTAAAACAACAGTTATGCTGTAGATCCATGCTGTTCACTGGCAATATGATGTGAGCCACATGGGTCATGTTCAACTTTACAGTAGAATAAAGAATAAAAAGCAACAGGGGAATTGAATTTTCATAATGATTTTGTTTAACCCAATATATCCATAACAGTATCGTTTCAACTTGTAGTCAGTATTAAAAAATGATTGAGATATTTTATGTTCTTTTTTTCCTACTAGTCTTTGAAGCCCAGTGTGTATTTTACTAGTACAGCACATCTTCACTGGACCAGCCACAGTTTGGGGCCTCAGCGGCCAGTGGCTACTGTATTGGGCAGCACAGCTCTGGACCTTCACCCCCCCCCAACTGTGGTTGGTCCATGTGGAATGAACCCTTTGATTCTCTGCATCTCTTTTCTTCATTTTTGAATGGGAGAGCCAGACTGGATGATCTTTTTTTTTTTTTTCCTTTTTGTCTTTTTTCGTGACCGGCAACGGATCGCAACCCTCAGTGTCGCGCCCGTACCGGACCGGGACCGGCAACAGGATCGCAACCCTCGGTGTTGCGCCCGCACCTCACTCAGCCAGTGAGCTGCCGGTCTGTATGTGGGATCCGAACCCTCGGTGGGAGCGCCGCCACGCTCCCAAGCGGCGCACTGTAGCAGTATGCCACTGGGCCAGCCCCAGACTGGATGATCTTGATGGCTCCTCTTCATCCTGACATTCTCCGACTTTCAGTGCTAAAACTGGAAAGCCAGGCACGGGCAAACCCGGGCAAGCAGGTCTCCTTATCTGGGCTTAATTTCCTCATCTGTAAAATGGGCGCAATCGAACGTGACCCACATCGGCAGATGCAGATGTGCTTTGGGGAGAAAAAGAAGAGAGGCATAGTGTTGTGGGATTACTGTTAGGATTATGGTTGGCAGTGGAGAGAGCTGAGACCATCCAGTTGCTTGGACCCAGAGCTACCTTCTCCATTTACTTCTCTGAACTTCATCCACTTCATTCATCTGTATGGTGAAAATAAAAGTGGCTCACTTCATATGTGGTTGTAAGGATGAAATAAGACACCCATGCAGAGGGTTCCGCACCATGCTTAGCACATAGTAAATTCTCAATCCCTCAAAACCGCTGCTGTCACCCTTCCTCCAGTTGCAGAAATGAGGCTCAGGGTGGGGAGTGGCTTGCCCAAGGTCACACAGAGAAAAGCTAGTAGCAGACGCTGGCCTATTTTGGCTCCCTCCTTCACACTGGCCGGTGTCCCTGATAGTCCGCCACTAATTTCCTCACAACAAGGTAAATGAAATAAATACACCCAAAACCACTGAACTACTCCAGTGAGGCTTGGGTCCAAGTATTGTTTCTATGGTATGTACTTGGGCATGCATGCATGTGTGATTTGTTTAGAATCCCGGCTCCAAAGAGTGGAGGCTGCGTTGGTAGGCTCTGCTACCCAGTGTCCCCCTCCCTTAGACGGTGCTTCCTACCATGAATGGCATGAAATTGCTCCATGTGATTTCAAGCGAAGTGTGCCCTTCTGGATGGTGCATGAAGTACCTTTGGTGGAACTCTGATGGAGTAGAAAGTGCACTGAATTAAAAGCCAGGAAGGGGCCGGCCCAGTGGCGCACTGCTACAGTGCGCCGCTTGGGGGCGCGGCGGCACTCCCGCCGAGGGTTCGGATCCCACATACAGACCGGTTCCCGCTCACTGGCTGAGCGAGGTGCGGGTGCGGCACCAGGGGTTGCGATCCCGTTGCCGGTCCCGGTCCGGTATGGGTGCGACACTGAGGGTTGCGATCCGTTGCCGGACACGAAAAAAGACAAAAAGGAAAACAACAAAAAAAAGAAAATATTTAATCCATGCTGGAAGAAGGTAATAGACTAGCAAGCAAGATAGGAATAGTCCCTTATCTTTAGGAGCTGACTGTCTGGCAGAAAAAGGAGCTAATGAAATTAGCACTTACCATCATGTGTGATATGGGCTATAAGAGTGGGAACACATTAAAGAGGTATCTGAACTAATCTGGAGACGATAGTTCAGTAAGACTTCAGTAAGAGGAGGATAGTTTAGTAAGAGGAGTTGATACTTAAGCTAAGAACTAAAGAATGCACTGGGATTGACCTGGTGAAGTCATCAGCACTGAAACATGGGAGCAGGTGGGATTACCCAAGGGGATGTATACTATGGCATGAGAACATCTCAGTTTAGAACAGATTCCCAATGAATACTATCTTTAGAGGATGTGTAGAGAAGAAAACAGTAAAAATGAAAATGAGACTGCAAAGAGGACTAAGTAGGAAAAGTCAAAGAGGTAAAAAAAAATCTCAGGGGATATAACACTTCTGAGCATTCACTCTGTGACATTGATTGCTAAGTTCCGGCAATCGCTATTTCACTTAATCCTCCCAGTTATCCAAAGAAGTGGTTATTACTAATGAACCCATTTTACAGATAAGGAAACTGAGGTTGGGAGAAAATAAAGAAGTCACCCAGAAACGCACAGATAGAGCCAGGAAGGACCTTAAAAAAGCTTCCCTGTGGCTGCAGGGTGGCCAGCCAGCCCTGAGGAGGCTTGTGGAAACAGAACATTCACAAACCAGGACAAGTGGGTGTCAGCTTAGTTAATTGACCTGTAAAATGGGGACAGAGGAACCTGACCCTGATCAGGAAGAGGAAAAGTAATATGACAGTAGATGAGGATGTTCTTTTGGAAGGAAAAGGAGAGAAACAGAGTGTTGTGGAATTGCAGTTAAGAGTGTGAATGGAGAACGCTCCGCATCCTTAGGTCAGACACAGCTTGTTTTCTCCCTCCCCCTCCCTCTCTGTCTCTGTCTCTGTCTCAGCAGACAGTGAATATCCCTGCCTCTCCCCAGCCCAGCCTCTTTCCAATTCCTTCCAAAGATCAAGATCTTTCTAGAGCCATGACCTGAGAGGGAAACAGCACCCCAATTTCCTAAGCACCAGCCAAGAGTCCTCCTTGATTCTAGAATGCAGCTGAGAGAAAGAGAGGACCAGCTGGGAGTGACTGGAAGCGTGTTATGGATTGCTTTATTTCTGTTTTCTCTTCTCTCAAGCAAAGTACACCAAAGGCCAGTTCCAGTCTCTGTCCATTAGTAAGATCTAGAAGAAGTGAGCTTGGGGGCCTGGCCTCTTCAAGACTTCACCTTTGAGTTCCTTCTTTCATTAAAGAATTGAGCCCAGTGCCAAACTTGGACACTCAAGAGAGCTCTGGAAGTCCCAGCTGTCTCTGCATCCAACTAAACACTGAGCATCCTGAGTTTGATACCCAGAAGAAATGGGGCTCAGGGAGGTTAAGGAAGCGAGGAGAGGGTGGACCGGTCCTCCCCTGTGAGGAAGGGCACAGGGGCCTGGACGGTTCTCCTTGCAAACCAGAGCCCCAGCAGCAAGATTCTGAAAGACTCAGCCAGTCGACACATGGGCCACACACAGCCGAGAAATGACACAGCGTGAGGGCGATGCATGAATACACAGAGAGAAACACACACACACAGTGACGCCAGATGGAGAATGCAGCCCGGCTGGGCCCGGGTATTCGTTATTCTCTCACCCACACAGAGGGGCTGGTGGAGTTACGTAATGCAGACTGCAAAAAAGAGGCTGAACTCGCTAACCACCCTGCTCTTGAGGGGATCCAGGAGGATGCACTTCCTTCAAGGAGGGTGGTCTCTGCACCCACCTGCTGCTTCCAGAGGCAGAAGGAGCTTGTCAGCTGCCTCAGCCCTGGGGTGACCCCGGGAAGTCGCTAAAAGGGAAACGAGGGAGTGAGTGTCAGTTTGTTAGTCATGGCAGATGGGGGCTCCCTCCTTGTGTGAAAGCTTGATGAGGATGTTGGCAGGAAATGGTGCTGGGATGGAGATGGAACTGGGATTTGAGAGGGGGTTAGGAGAAGAGATGGAGGGGCTCTCGGATGTCCCCACAGATCCCCACCTCATCCACAACCCACAGATCGCCTAGACACATCAGACACATTTACATAGCTACACACCTACACAGCCTCTGGACACCTGCCACAGGTGTAGGCACCTCACCTGGCCACAGCATCCCCAGCTGTCCCCACCACTGCCACTGGCCTTTGGCACCCCATCCACACCGCATATCCCTGAGTCGGGGAGTCGGGGACTTGGAAGTTGCCAGCATTTCAGGGAGCAAAGATGGGAGTTGAGAAAATAACTAGAATATAAACTTAAAATAATTGGAGTATATGTTTGAAAGCTCTGGATCGAGAATAGGGCTAACTCAAGTTCAAGTCCTCCCTCTGCCACTCATTACTCTCCATGTGACCTTGCACAAGCTGCTGAACCTTCCCAAGCTTCGGTCTCCTCATCTATTGAGGGGTTATCGTGAGGATCAAAGGGAAAAATATATATGTTAAGAGTGTAAGTGCTCGGGCAGAGCCTGTGGCGCACTCGGGAGAGTGCGGTGCTGTGAGCGCAGCAGCGCTCCCGCCGCGGGTTCGGATCCTGTATAGGGATGACCAGTGCGCTCACAGCACTCACTGGCTGAGTGCGGTGCAGCCAGTCTCAAAAAGGACAAAAAAAAAGAGTGTAAGTGCTCGGGCAGAGCCTGTGGCGCACTCGGGAGAGTGCGGTGCTGTGAGCGCAGCAGCGCTCCCGCCGCGGGTTCGGATCCTGTATAGGGATGACCAGTGCGCTCACAGCACTCACTGGCTGAGTGCGGTGCAGCCAGTCTCAAAAAGGACAAAAAAAAAGAGTGTAAGTGCTCAGTGAGTGTCTGCTGTGTTTAGTCTTTGGGGGTTTTTCTTCTTCAGTCAACAGATATTCTTTGAGCACCTACTGTGTACCTATGCTAACCCTCAGTGTACAAAGTCCACTCTTCCTGACGCATCTCCATCAGGGTTTCAGGTGGTCTGTGGAGTGCAAGAGGTGTCTTTCAGAGTTTTGCGTGGACCCATCTCTTTGGTATTTATACTGTTTTTAATGTGGCCAAGTCTATCTTCTTGAACTTAGAATAAACTAATAATTACAAAAATGGTCGTGAAGGCCAATTGACACCCCTCATCAGCAGGTTCATAGAAGGTGGCATCATCCCCATTCCGGTGGGTGTTGTTGTAGGATTTTGAGGGTGGCTGGGATGGAAAGCCCAGAGATCTGTTTCAGCTGAACTCCTGAGCTGTGAGTGGGGAATATTTGCAAGACACAGAGATCATCAGGACGCATGACAAGTTGAAGTGGTGACTTCTTACGGTGGGAAAGAGATCAGCGAGGTCTTATGATTCTTCATTTCATTTTTACGGCTGACTGTTTGAGGTTCCGCCAAGCAGACCCTTTGGTCTCGGAGGGTTTCTATCATGGAGATGAAACTGGGCAATTTGCAGATTTGCAAGACACAGAGATCATCAGGACGCATGACAGGTTGAAGTGGTGACTTCTTACGGTGGGAAAGAGATCAGCGAGGTCTTATGATTCTTCATTTCATTTTTACGGCTGACTGTTCGAGGTTTCCCCAAGCAGACCCTTTGGTCTCGGAGGGTTTCTATCATGGAGATGAAACTGGGCAATTTGCAGATAACTGGGAAAGGTGGCCCCCTTCAGGAAAAAGGATTTAGTTTCGAGGTTGGGTTCACGATTCTGGGATGTCTTGTGTCTAGACTTGTCAGTTGGCTGCATTTCCATTTTAGTTTTGAGGGTGATGTTGGGCATTCCACTTCATTCTCTCTTTTTTTCTTCTGTTCATCCCCTCCCTTGTTTCTTTTCAGCTCCAGAAACCCTAGATCAGATCTGCATGTAACAGGCTGGTGACCAAGATGCCCAGAGAATAGTCCACATCCATCATGCGTCACTTCTAGACACATCCACCAGACTCTTCTCCTCCCCAGTCTGCCTGACCTATTGCTTAGGGACGCGTCCCACCACTTCTGCTGACGTCTGCCTGGTCAACCATCACTTCCTTGGAGAACAAGGAGGGAGACAAACCCATGAAATCATGCCACCAACAGCAGAACGGCAATGAGTGGGTGACGCTGAGTTGACGTCAAAGACAGAGAAGACTGAATCCTCTGCAGCACCTGTCCCCCCAGATCCCCCTCTCGGCACAGCCTGAAGCCTGCTCTGCCTGGTACAGTCATCTGGGCTTGATACGCTCTGTGGTCTGCAGACAGGACCCTGGGAAGGCAGACGCCATGGAGGATCACCTGTTTGGTGTTCAGCAAATCCAACCCAATGTCATCTCTGTCCGCCTCTTCAAGCGCAAAGTGGGGGGTCTGGGATTCCTGGTGAAGGAACGGGTCAGCAAGCCCCCTGTGATCATCTCCGACCTGATTCGAGGGGGTGCCGCAGAGCAGAGCGGCCTCATCCAGGCCGGAGACATCATCCTTGCAGTCAACGGCCGGCCCCTGGTGGACCTGAGCTATGACAGTGCCCTGGAGGTGCTCAGGGGCATTGCCTCTGAGACCCATGTGGTCCTCATTCTGAGGGGACCCGAGGGCTTCACCACGCACCTGGAGACCACCTTCACTGGGGACGGGACCCCCAAGACCATTCGGGTGACACAGCCCCTGGGTCCCCCCACCAAAGCCGTTGATCTATCCCACCAGCCATCGGCCAGCAGAGAGCAGCCACTGTCAGTGGACAAGGCCATAGGTCCCGGGAATGGGCCTCAGCATGCCCAAGACAATGGGCAGGAAGCTGGCTTGCTCCCCCACACCAATGGCCTGGGCCCCAGGCCCCCACACCAGGACGCTGCCAGGAAAAGTGCCAGCCTCCAACACAGTGGGGAGGACAATGAACTGCTCCGAGAGATAGAGCCTGTACTGGACCTGCTCAGCAGCGGAGGCCAAGGCACCAAGGCAGGGGAACCTGCCAAGGCAGAGACGAGAGATGCAGGAGTCCAGGTGGACAGGTAAGCTCCACAGGTATGTGTGTGTGTGTGCACGCATGTCCGCTGAGCCTCAGCCTCACTGTCCAGAAGCCACCCTGGGCTATCTCAGACACCTGCACCTGCACATCCACTTGACCACCCTTGATTGTCCCTTAAAATGACAATTGCAAGAGGTGAATGGGCATACCTTCTAGGATGTTTCCCTGGCCCTGAAACTCAGAGCTAATTAATAACCACAGTAGCAGACATTGTGTCCTCCCATCTTTATCCCATGTAATCCCCCAGGAACCCTAAAAGGTGGGTATTTTTGCAATCTGCCTTTCACATGCAAGAGATGGGGACTTAGAGTAGGGACCTATCCTGAGGTCACCCTGCAAGTGAGAGGTGTGTATACATGGCACACTTGGGTATAGGGCTCATGCCAAGGCCCTGGGAGGAAAGGGGAAGAGCTGAGCCCCAGGCCATGCCCAGCCTAGGCCAGCCTTCTCCTGGCGACAGCCAGTAGAGGACAAGGAAGGTTCTAGAGGAGGAGAAAGGAATCAAAATACACGATTGGCCCCAACTCCCCAAAAGAGCAGTCTTGCTCAGATAATGTGGGAGCTGAGGTTAGAACTTAAAGAATTGGGTACCAGCCCTTTTGTTGGCCTCACTGGCATTTTCTGTTTCTCTGGGGGAGGAGAGCTGGCAACACAGTGGGTGATGCTGGTTCCTCTTCTGGGGGGACCTCAGCAGCTAGGTCAGGTGGTCAGAGGATAATGGGTCAGGAGATTGGACAGAGAGGGAGAGAAGTTTCTCTCTGCCCCTCCACTCTCATCGTAGGCTTGGCACTGGCCAGAGAGCCCCCAGTGCTGCCAGTGTGGGTCTAGGCATACCCAGAGTCAGGCTCAGGTCTGGGGCCACCTAGAAATCCAGGCCAAGATTTCCTAGATCCCTCCCCACCAACCCCTAAGTGTCTTAAGAGTATTTAGAGATCTCCAGGAAGCCCCTTGGGGGCCTGGATTAAAGTAACTCCCCAGGCCCCTGCATTCATTCATTTAACAAATGTGTGTTGAGGACCTACTGTGTGCCGGGCACTGTTCTAGGCTCTAGGGGTAGAGCAATGAGTGAAATAGACAAATCCTCTGACCTTATGAGTTAATGAAACAGACAAATTCCCCGGCCTTGGGGAGCTTACAGTGTAGTGGGGAAGACAGACAATAAACAAATATATAAATACATAGTGAGAAGTGCTAGGAGATAAAATGGGGACGGAAATCGGAAGAGTTGGGGAGGGGGAAATTTTAAATGGGGAGCTTGGGGCAGGTCTCACTAGGAAGGCAGCATTTAAAGACCTAGCGGAAGGGAGGGAGGGAGCCTGGCAGCTTTCTGGCAGGAAGGGCAGCCCAGGCAGGGAGAATAGCCAGTGCAAAGGTCCTGAGGTAGGAATGTGCCTGGCGTGTCTGAGGAACTGTGTGGGATCCAGTCCCAAAGCTGCCCTTTGGTGGCCCCTCAGTCTGTGGCAGCCTGTCTCAGCCTAACATCGTATCCTGGGGTTTTCCTAACTTCCCACACCTTGGCAAAAACTGAGCCAATTCCAGCAAGAGCCCAGAGCCTCCCAGGTAGGAATATGGAGGCTGCATTGGAGCCCCTGGGAAAAGGGGGACGAGAGCCACTCTCTGTCCTTTAAGGCCCTGCCCTCCAAGCCACTCCTTTTTTCCTCTGTAAGTTCCTTGAGGACAGCCTGGAGTCTCCCCCACACCTTTGATTCTCATCTCTCAGAAAAGGAAGACAGAGACTTTTGACCCCAATATACAGAGCATGGGGTGACCCCCTCGGTGGGGCGATGTTTGGGGGCTTCTGTTGCCCTGGACATCCATTTCCAGAACGGTCTTCAAGGTTCTGGTTGGTGGAGATTTGAGGCCTGGTTCACCCATGACGAGCTCAGGAGCCCTCCTAGGCTAGAACCCAGTTCTCAGGGGAACTGCCACCTCCTGGGGTAGGTTGGGGGTGTCCCTGTGGCAGCACACCCATTGGAAGTGGAATGTTTAGGCCTTGATGTATCCTCTGGGCATCCAGCAGGCCTCCCGAGTCTCAGTCAGTGGACTTCAATTCTAAAGCAGCTGCAGAACCCAGAATCGAAGGCATTGGCCTTGTTTGCCAGGAGACATTGGAAAGTGTCCCTGTCCAAAGGCTGCCCTTAGGCATGACTTCTGCCTCCCAATCCTATGCGACCTTCCCCATTCCTCAACACCACCTCTCCTGAGAAAAGCAGCAAGAACGCAGAACGGGGGCAGGAGAGCGCTGGCCCCTCCCCGTGCACAGCTGAACCTAATGTATCTAATGTGACCTGCACTTGATTGTGAGTCTCAGCTGGGCACGGGGTGGGCATGGGTGGTGAGTTTCAGAATTCCCATGGGCTCTATTTCAGTCACACCCCGAGCACCCCGGGAGTCTGAATCTCCATGGGCGACATGGAGAAGTCCCCCAGAGGATCCACAACTGGGAGCTGGGTCCTACCCCTCCAAGGTGCTCATTGGATCCTCTTCCTCAGTTGACGGTCTGGGACACAAAGCTTGGCACAGAACAGGAGATTTGGTTGTGATGGGAAAAATTTGAACTGGGGCCCTCTAAGTAGCCAGGCTCTAGGGGTTTGTCCAAACACCATCTCAGAGAAGCAACCTCCTGCCTTTGTTTCCCCAAAGATGAGGGAGGGACAAGCCAGTCCGATGTGAGATCCTGCCCTACCTTTTTCCAACTAGGAGCCTACATCTAAGCTGTCAACCTTCCCTCACCCATCATGGTCCTCCCTGTAGTGGCCCCATCTCAACCTGGCACATGATGAGGTGGTTTGACCAAAGCAGCAGAAAAACAAACTGCTTCAGAGGTGCTAAGGTTTGGGGGAAAGTGGCCCAGGGCAAGTACAGGGCTCTGTGAAACCCACTTAGGTGAATAGTTCTAAAAATGAGTCATAGTTAATAATAGCACCACCACCCCCCCCTTTTAAACAAATATTTTTAAATGCGTCCTTTACTAACTGGAAGCGGATTCATGGATAAAAAAGTGGCCCAGGGCAAGTACAGGGCTCTGTGAAACCCACTTAGGTGAATAGTTCTAAAAATGAGTCATAGTTAATAATAGCACCACCACCACCACCCCTTTTAAACAAATATTTTTAAATGCGTCCTTTACTAACTGGAAGCGGATTCATGGATAATATCACCTATCCCACACTTTATATTTTTTTAACCAACATAATGCCCTGACCATAAGATAAAGGAGACAGCATAAAGTAGCTTACAATAAAAGAAGCTGTAATTGAATGTATCAGGGCTCAGACATGACTCTGCTGGAATGGTCAGATGTTTGAGCCTAAACATAGAATTGCTGCAAACACAACAGCATCGAAAGCAGGCTGACACAGGTGTGTTGTTTTGGCAACTCAAATGCCACCAGCAGCGTCGCCTTGGTGATGCAATTTTCCGAAATGGTGATGACTCCTGATAAAACAATGGGTAAATCAGTCTTTCCTTGATTTCCCCGTTAGCTACATGCACGGAAAATTTGAGATTTTGTTTTTGTTTTTGTTTTTGTCTTTTTCGTGACCAGTAAGGGGATCACAACCCTTGGCTTGGTGTCACCCGCACCGCGCTCAGCCAGTGAGTGCACCGGCCAGTCCTATATAGGATCCAAACCCGTGGCGGAAGCGCCGCTGCATTCCCAGTGCTGCACCCTCCCAAGTGCGCCACGGGGCCGGCCCAAAAACTTGAGATGTTTTAAAACCGTATTTATACCCGAGAGAACTGGGATCTCGGCCCAGGAATTTAAGCCTGATTTTATATACATGAAGGTCCACAGGTCGGGTTGCAGTCAGGACCCTTTCTCCTTGTGTAGGTTTGTCTCCTTGTGGCAGGACGTCTACTATGCTTGATGCCACCTCCCTCCTGCTAACGTGCCAGGAACACCCGCCCCCCATCGTTGCAACAACCAAAAGTTGCCCCCACGAATTGCCAAACTGCATCCTGGGGGCTGAAATGAGGACCTCATTAAGAATCAGTATCCCAAGTCAGGAATTAGAAGCCCAAAGACAGAATGTTCTTTGGGGTCACTGTTGGGACTGGCAGGACTAAGATGGTTCAAGTCCCTTGAAGCACACGGCTGCCTAGAAAATTCTCATCCTCCCAAAGACCTTTCTGTACAGGTTCCATTTGGGGTGGGGGTTGGCACTGGCATCCTGGATGACGCTCAACCAGCTTGGGTAACAGTGAGGCCACCAGGCCCAGAGCCCCACATCCAGGGTCGGTGGCTTCTGGAGGCTGTCACTGGCTCGCTGCAGTGCTTTTGTCTTTCCCGCTCTGTTGCCCTCATTTTCTTCCCTCCTTCCCTCCTTCCTCTTGGAAGCAGACAAAATCTCCTGCTCCATCTCTTCATTTCCTCATGGGGCATTCCTGTTATTTGGTGGGGGACGTGGCACTTATTTGGGGGAAGAAGTGACGTTTACTCTAGAGGCAGCCTCATCCCTTCATCCCAGGAGGAAGGTGGCCCCGGCAGGAGGTGGCAGGAAGTGTGAGAAAGGAAGCAGTGAATCCAAGGGCTTCTGGCACCTTCTGCACTTGGAGCGGTCACTTTAAAATGCTGCATGTCGGAGAATATCCAGGTTGCTCAGCTTGCTGCCCTGAAGGAGGGTTCTAAAGAGGCCAAGGTCCCCGGTCCAGCATCCATCTGGACCAGCAAGTTGGCCTCACCCTGAGCCCTGATAACCCCTCCCCCAATAGTCACCTCTTCAGAGATTGTGTGAATTCTGCCCCATAAGTAGGACGTGTGGTTTTAGCCCACTTTTATACTTGAGGGTACTGAGGCTCAGAGAGGTGAAGCAACTCACCCAGGGTCACACAGAACTGACTACAGGATGCTGTCCTGCCTCTACCTAGAAGTCTCAGGACAAGCATCTAAAATTAAATGAAAACCTGGAAAGAAAATGTGGCTGGAGGAACAGAAGTCAATTTCAACCCTAGAGAATCAGCTTAATTGCGGAGGTGGAGGGGCCAGAGAAGGGGGCTCCTTCTGTGACAAGCCTAAGTTTTATAGTTGTTATTCTAGAAAACCTCTACTGAACACTCTGGGTGAGACCCATGCTAAGGTCTTCATGTCAGCTTATTTGTTTGCTCCTCACAGCACCCCATTTTCCTGATGAGGAAACCAAGGCTCAGAGAGGTGTGGTCATTTATCCTAGGTCACACAGCTAGCAAGCAGCAAAGCCAAACCCACTCTCTTGACCTCTACTGACTTTGTAGATTGCACTATTCGCCACCGTGCACTTGGCTTCTACCCATCAAATTTCTGAGGACATCGGAATATTTTCTCAGAATCTGAAGGGGAAATTGATGCTCTGAGATGCCATCTCCTAAAGATAGCAGCCCTGGCCTGGTGCACCCAATGCAGGTCCCCCTGAGGGCTGCCCAGCATCATTCAAGACAAGAGGCAGGGCCTCCCCAGTTAGGAAAGGACCCCCTAATTTGCTCTTTTCTCCCTTTCCTCCATCATCTTCAAGACAAACCCATTATCCTGAGTCAAACCTTCCAGATTCGTTACTGATGGAATTTATTCGAGGGGAAGAATTTGAGGGTAAAAGGACACAATCAAAAAGCCCATCCTTCATCTAAGGTTGGTTCCCACCTATGATTCGCACCATCGAAACCCCACATTTTATCCATCTCTGAATCCCCAGCATTAGTTTAGAGCTTGGTCCAAGGTAGGCCCGATTGGAAGGAAGAAAGGGGTAGATGGATAGACAATCCCCCCACCATGACTCTCTCCCTATAGCAAGGAGGACGGCTGGCTCCGTTTTTCCTTAGCAAGACTGGGGCTAGTTAGAACTCCCTCCATTAGAAACAACCTCAGAATGATTAACAACACTATAGATTCCAGGACTGTCTGACTCAGAGGAGCTCCTCCAGCCTGTGCTCAGCATGCCTCAGAGTTTCCAATCACTCTGCTGAGGCATTTTCCAGCTGAGGAACTGAACCCAATAACTTTGCCTTCGTGCTGCATCTCAGTGCAGCTTTTCACTCTCATCTCAATCCCTCGAATGTGAGGTGCTTGCCCAGTCCGTCCTTTCCCAGGTATCACTCTTGCGTTGTACCCTCCTTCCATTTCTGTCCCTGCCGTCTTGTCAGGTGGCACGCAGCCCTTCATTCTGGGGACGATCTATAGGATGGGCTCACCTGCCCACCCGCCAAAAGTTACGGTAACCAGAGGGCTTCTCACCATCTTTCATGCAGCAAAGTTTCCTGAGCATCCATCCTGCCCCTGATACTGTTCTCAGCACGGGGGATCCAGTAGTGAACCTGTGCCCCTGTGGAGTCATATCAGAGACATGAAATGAATAGTAAACAAATGGACACATGCAGTCATGTTAAATTGTGGTACATGCTACAAAGGAAATGAAACAGTGACCTGAAGGAAAGTGGCTTTGGGTTGAGTATTATACTATATCAGGTGGTCAGGGAAGGGCCTTCTGAAGAGGCAACGTTTGTAGTGAGGCCAGAAGATGCCAACTATGTGAAATCTAGGGAAGAGTGTTTCTGGCACAGGGCACAGCAGGAGCAAAGGTCCTGAGGCAGGAACTAGGCGGGGAAGTTCAAAGAACTGAGAGAAGGCCTGGGGGCTTGCATGCAGCGGTAGGAGGCAGTGAGGTCAGACACGTGGGAGGGGCCACCATCCATCCTCCCTTCTGCTGTAGCCACATCTCCCTCTGCCTCTCTCTTATAAGGATACATGATAACATTTAGGACCCACCCAGATAATCCAAAGTGATTTCCCCATTTCAAGATCCTTAACACCCCATCAGGTCTGCAAAGACCCTAAGGGGAGCATACACAGGTTTAAGGGATTAGGGCCTAGTATCTTTGGGGCCATTATTCAGCCTGCCATACCTCTCCAGCCAACACCATTGAGCAATACCGTGGCAGCCCCAAGCGGACCAATGGCTGTCCCTGCCTCCATCAGTATGCGGTCTCACTGGGCTGAGTCCACTGACCTTGCTTCTAGCCTGCCCCCACCTTACCGCTCACCTACCACCTATTTTAGGAAAGCCCCTTGATCTCTCTGGGGCTAAGTTTCCACATCTGTAAGAATGATCTGTGGACCACATGAGCCCTAATGTTCCTTCTAGAACTGCTATCCCAGTTCCTCGTGAAGGGCAGTGATAGACCACGCTCATTGCAGGCCAAGCAACCGGCTGGTCCAGTTCCTGCCAAGCCACACCCAGAATGTTCACTACCCCATTTGATCTCTCTGGAACACCATCCAAAGGGAGGAGCTCTAACATCCTTTTAGGTCAAAAGTCATAAACTGGGAGTTGAGAGTCACGTCCAGTTCTACCATGAGTTTTGTTTGCCCTGCAGAGTTTTCTGAAAAAGTGAATTTGTGGTGAAATAGAAAAATCAAGAGATTTCACATAAAACTGGTTTCCAGCCTCTCAAAACATATATATACATATATATATCGAAAGAACTGTTAACACAGAATCCACATCCTGGTTGGGGGAGGAGGGGATGGCAAGGGGCTGCCCTGGGCTGTCTGGTTCTCCCGCATCCAAACAGCCCAGTCCACCCATTGACTTTGCTAGCCTGGCCCCTGTGGACATGTGAGTTGGAAAATCCTGCCCAGCCTTTAGATATTAGTCACTAAGAGTCATGATTGTGACTGAGCCCAAAAGCCCTGACCTTGTTCCTCAGCTACAGCATTTGCAGTAGAGTTTCTGCTCTCGACACAGTATGTTTTTTTATTTAACGAGAAATTTTCCTCCTCCAGCATGATGAAATATAAGAGAAAAGCTCCACAGAGACCCCACACCCAGTCTCCCCAGCCCCCAAGTCTTCCTGCTTTAACTCAGCTCCCAGCATTTGCAGCCAGGTGGAGGCAGAAAGCAAAAGCAAGTGGAAGCGGGAGTCCGGGGGAGCATGGTGTCTGCTGAGAACGCGGCAGGGCCTCCTGCCAGGACCAGGTGCTCCTCGGCAGCCTCCTGTGCCTGGCACACAAGCCTGGCCCACCTGCTCCCCTCCTGGATTGGAAGCGGGAGTCCGGGGGAGCATGGTGTCTGCTGAGAACGCGGCAGGGCCTCCTGCCAGGACCAGCTGCTCCTCGGCAGCCTCCTGTGCCTGGCACACAAGCCTGGCCCACCTGCTCCCCTCCTGGATCCTCAGGGTCGGTCAGTGGTCGGCATTGAGGTGACCGACCCATGTACAAGCTTCCCATGGAGTCAGGCCTGGGACACCCATCCCTTCTGTGCAAGAGGCCAGGGGGCCCTGGCTCCCAGGAAGCCTTGGTTGGAAGGATCTGGCAAAGGTTCTCAGCAGGCTTAGAGATGCAAGATTGACTCTTGGCTTGGGTAGGATCATCCAGCTAGCGAAGTGGGAGAAAAGGGAATTTAGTTTAGTTCTTGCTGGAAAGCATAGAAAATGCTCGTTAGTGGGAGGCAGAGCTCCACACATGGCCTTATGGGGGCACAGAATGGGGGAGCTGAAGACCTGGGGGAGGGGACTGGAGGAAGGAAGGGTGATAAGGAGAGTGACATTTCTAACCAGGAGGGAACCTTGCTCTCTGCTGCTAGAGTCCAGGCTAGAGCACTCCCAGGGAAATGGGTCTCCCAGAATGTCTGTGGACCACCTTGGCTGCTCCTGACCATGCAGATTCCAGGGTTCTCACCTAGGGGGTGGGCTCAGAAATCTGAATTTTAACAAGCCCCTCAGTTGATTCAGATATACCCTTAAGTTTGAGACTGCCAAATGTGACCTGTGCTAGATCTGGGGACACTGGTCCACCAGAATGCCAAGTCCACTGTGGGGTGGATTTTCCAGCAACGTAAGGACACCTGAGAGGGGCGGCGTGGGAGTCACTTAGAGAAGGTGAGCTCCTCAAGCCCATCTGGGAATAAGAGACAACTAATAAGTAAATCCTCTCTGACCCTTGGGTGGGCACAGAGCAGGGATGGGCAGGTACAGAGCAGAAGCGTGAGGTCAGGGTGCTCAGGCTCTTCTGAACCAGGGCATCCCAATAGGGAGGAGTACAATTTCACCTCCCAGGGGACATTTCGCAATGCCTGGAGACATTTTTGGTTGTCACAACTTGAGGATGGGTAGCTGTACTACTGGCATCTAGCGTGTAGGGGCCAGGGATGCTGCTTAACATCTTACGATGCACAGGACAGCCCCCACTGCAAAGAGTTGTTGGGCCCAAAATGTCAAGAGTGCCAAGACTGAGAAACACTGAGGTAAACTGAGACCACTCCAGGCAGCTGGGTGGGACCAGGACTCACGAGCACTGGCAAAGGAGCATCACCATCCAGATTTTTCAGAAGTCAAGAGAGGCCCTGTCTGCTTCCTTCTGTGGGCTCCCAGTATATATTTTTACATGAAGAAATGATAAAACAGAGTTGCCAAAATTGCATTTACCAGATGAGTATATTCAACACATCAACCTCATTTGGAAGAAACATCCAATATTTACATTTAAGATTCTTCATAGTGTGAGGTCCAACCACACAGCTCCCCTGGGGTCCCCCAATAAGCCCTGTTGACAGTGTCTCAGGTAGGACGACAGCGAGTAGACACCCATTTTCCAGCTTCCTCTAGTGCTCCCTGCCTGTGTGACCTTTGGCAAGTTACCTAATTTCTCCAGGCTTCAGTTTCCTTAGTCATAAATGAAGATAAACATAGCTCATGTTTAGTTAGTGCCAACTATGAGTTAGGCATTTTAAATGTGTGACCTCATGTAGTCCCCAGGAGAGGTGGGGCGTGAAGTGGGTCTTGAAGGCTGAGTAGGAGTTGGCTGTCAGCAGAGGGAAGATGAAAGTCATCCAGGGTCAGCCAAAGTGTAAAGACAGGAGTGGATGTAGTGTGCTCCTCGGGAAGGGGGGAGGGTGGAGCCATCAGGGCCAGGGAGGATGGGAGTGGGAGCTGGGAGTCTGGAAGGGAAGTGGAGAATTCCCAGATGTCTGGACTCCATGAACAAGACAGGGCAGCTCAGAAGAGATTTGAGTACAGACATCCCCACCTATGCCCCCAGCCCCCAGGGAAAACGCCCCCTTTCTCAGCTAGGAGCCATGTGTGTCTTCATTTCTTCAGAGACATGACGGCTTCAGGTGGCAATGTCCAGTGCTGCAGCCACTAGTCACACATGGCTCTTTAAATTTAAAGTTAACTGAAATTACAAGTTCGGTTCCTCAGTGGCAGTGGCCACATTTCAAGTATTCGGTTGCCACATGTGGTTAGTGCCTGTTCTGTCCAGTGCTGCAGCCACGAGTCACACATGGCTCTTTAAATTTAAAGTTAACTGAAATTACAAGTTCAGTTCCTCAGTGGCAGTGGCCACATTTCAAGTATTCGGTTGCCACATGTGGTTAGTGCCTGTTATCCCGGACAGTGCAGACATGAAATATTTCCATCATTGCACAGTTCTGCTAGATAGTGCTGACTTAGAGGAATCATCATTCTGCTATACGGAACTAGAAGTTCCCTTCTCTGTTTCTATCTGCTCATCCCATAAACAAATTAGTAGTAGGAGTGATAGCAGGTGCACACTGCTAAGTGCTGGAAGCTTTACTTTATTTAACCATTGCAGATATTATTATTAACCCTATTTTAGAGATGAGTAAATGGAGTCTGAGATAGGTTAAATGTCCAAAGTTGCACAGCTTCCCACTAGCAAAGCCAAGAGATGAACCCATTCCTCCCAATCCACCACCTGTGTTTTTAACCAACGTGCTATACTGCTCATACAAACCCATCAAGCAGGTACATCCCAGGGTGAGCAGATTCATGGCAATAAACCAGATATTTCCCTCAGATCTGTTTATCACTGACAGATTGTAGGTTGGGAATCTAACTAAAATCTACTTCTTTTCTTTTTTTTTTTTGGTGGCTGGCTTGTACAGGGATCTGAACCCTTGACCTTGGTATTATCAGCACCACACTCTAACTGAGTGAGTTAACCTACCAGCTCTCTACTTCTGCTTTTGCTCCTTGATGAATGGAAGCAAAACAGTTCAACCTGGATATTCCCCGTGGTCCTCTATTAAAAATATCCTTCCCCTGCTCATGAGCTCATGACACAGGACTCTAAAATAAGTTTGTGTTGGCAAAACACTTCAACTGCATTATTTAAACAAAGGTGTTAATGGCTTTAAAAAAAAAAAAAGGATGACGAGAAAAGAAACTCCCTGCATATTCACACAAGACAAGCAATGTGATCCATTTCAGAGTTGCCAAGGTAGTTGTACCCTGTAAATTTGCAAACTGGCCTCATTCAGCAAGAGATGTTACATTACTTGCTCTGTAGCCTCTAGCTGAGGAGCATCCTGACCGGTTTTTCCAATCTCTGTTTAAAAAAAGGAAGGATCTGGGCTGACCATCAGTGAGACCTAGTTTCAAATTCCAGTTCTGTTCTGTGCTCACTACGGGACCTTGGGAAACTTCCATAACCTCTCTGGGCTCAGTTTTTTCATCTGTAAAATAGGGCTTTTAGTGTCTGTTGAGATTAAATGAAATAATTTCGGTGCAAGTGCCTGGTATGTTACAGATGCTTAAAATGTGTTAACCTCCTCCCTTCTCTGCTCAATCCCCATTTACGGTCATGTGATATCATAGGATCGGGAGTTTCAGAGCTGAAAGGGAGCTGAGTGACATTTTGAGCAGCCCTCTCAACAGACCATTTCTCTGTTTATCACCATGTAAGTAAACCATTGACTTGGGAAATGTCTGTAATCAAGAGCCACTCTGGATATGTTTTGGTGACATTTTAAAGAGGGTAAAACAGAATGTTCTCTGTGACAAATGCAAACCTCTCCAAGCAGGAGAGTGGAAATGGCTTTGACGTGGGCCACAGAGACTATGTGAAACACAGCAAGGAGGAAGGGCGTCTGGCTGGCCCCATGTGAGCAGCTGGAGAGGCCACGCAGGGCCATGCACTCAGAGCTTGGGCTCTGGCTTCTGATTCATCCCAAATGACTGCCACTTCACCAGACTGGGGGACAGAGGGGTCCCCAAAGCTGGGAACATAGAACAGAGGGCTAGACAAGGGGCAGCCTGGATGTCTGGGACCAAGACAGAGATGGGCCAGAGAGAAAGCTGTATTGCCCAAGCTGGGGAACAGACAGATGCCATAGGGTAAAACTGGACAGGAGGGCCAAAAGAAATAGGTTGTCAGGAACAGGACAGCAGCCTTAGTGGGTGGAGGAAGAAGTGAGGCAGAGCTAGTGGGGTGAGCTGGATTTGACACGATGTCCAAGGTAGGAATCTTCGTCTCAGAGGATGGTCAGCCTGTGGCACCTAGCCGAGACAGCCTCATCCTGAGCCTGTTAGAGTTCAAGGACAGAGAGCCAAGGTAGCTCAATGGTTAAGAAGTCAGGCTGTACAGTCTGGAGCAAGCCTGGGCTTGAATTTACCTTCACTAGCTGTGTGGCTTAGGCTAGTGACTTAACCTCTCTGAACCTCAGTTTCCTCATCCAATGATGACTGTGAAATGATGGTGTCATGCTGGAGAGGAGGAGGAAGATGCTGGTGACGCTGGGAATGACAGTGATGATAATGAAGATGATGTGATGAAGACGATGATGGTGGTGGTGAGTGTAGTGGTGATGATGGCACTGATGAGGAGGAGGCAAAGCTGGGTGATGCTGATGATGATGAGCTGGGAATGACAGTGATGATAATGAAGATGATGTGATGAAGACGATGATGGTGGTGGTGATTGTAGTGGTGATGATGGCACTGATGAGGAGGAGGCAAAGCTGGGTGATGCTGATGATGATGACGACGGTGATGATGGCTATGGTGACGACTGTGGTCGTGATGATGATGATGGTGATGATGTGAGAGCCTCCACTGTGGAACAGATGTGAGGAATGGGCT
>NW_007727460.1:149981-155793 GCF_000696425.1 Galeopterus variegatus | reverse complement strand
TGTAGTGGTGATGATGGCACTGATGAGGAGGAGGCAAAGCTGGGTGATGCTGATGATGATGACGACGGTGATGATGGCTATGGTGACGACTGTGGTCGTGATGATGATGATGGTGATGATGTGAGAGCCTCCACTGTGGAACAGATGTGAGGAATGGGCTGGGCTGCTGGGCTTTGCCACTGACTCACCGTGTGACCTTGAGCAACTTAGCTCCTCTCTGTCTCACTTACCCCATCCGTAAAATGGCGATTAATCATCATTCCTGCCTCACAGTTGTCACAAGGGTTTAATGAATTAAAATACTCATAAATTGGTAAAGGGACATAAAAATCAACTACATTGTATATTGATAAATTAAAAAAAAACACTTATAAAGTGCTTGGCACATAGTAACTGCTTAATAAATGCTAGCTATCATTATTAATAGTATCATTATTTTTGTTGCTATGGTCCCTTTATTTTCTAAATCATTCAATTTATCCTGAGCTGCTATTGTACAAAGCCCAAAGCTTTAGCCAAGGTCAGAATGACATATCATCCTGGCCCACGGAATTTCTCTGTCCCTCCTGCCCCCTCTTTTTCCACCATTATGTGTCACAGACATTAAGTTGAGGGCTTCACAGTACATGGAGTTCTACTAGGATATGGGCCTCTTCTGTTCCCTGATTTATGAAATGGGGAAGGGGGAAAGTTGAACAAAATCCGTACCATGTCCATCTTGAAATGATGTCCACAAAGATGGGAGTCTACAATCCCTCGGGGTCAACATGGATGAGCTCACCTTTGTGCTTGACAACCGGGGCTGCCTTCCACATGTTGCAGGTGAACCTTATGACGTGGCAGGCTGGGCCTGCACAGCCCACTGGCTCCACATAGAAGCATATGCGTGAGCCGCAGAGGTTCTATACAGACTCAGCACTTGCAGATCAGAGCACCCAGCGGTCCCTCCTGATGTCTCCCCTTCCTCACCTGCCCCATCTTGCCTTTCAGAGATCTGGAGGGCAAGTCGCACAAACCTCTGCCCCTCGGCGTGGAGAATGACCGAGTCTTCAACGACCTTTGGGGGAAGGGCAGCGTGCCCATTGTCCTCAACAACCCGTATTCAGAGAAGGAGCAGGTAAGCACATAGTTCCCATGCCTCCCTGAATTCCCCAGGTGGGAAGCCAAATCCCAAACTATGCTGGGATGGAAACCAGCCATCCTAACAGGCTGGAGAGCTTGGGAGGCTGAGACCAGGAGCGCCTATCCTGGGATAGGGATTTTGGCTTTGTTTTTGTATTGTTTTGCTTGTGAGATTGCCATTTGTTACATTTTAATTCTGTTTCTACCAGGAAAGGCATTCACATAGTTCCAAATTTAAAAGATAGAAAAGATACATGGTGAGAAGATTTTCCCTCTCCCCTAATCTCAGCCACACAGTTCCCCTCCCCAGAGGTGAGCAATATTAATAGTTTTTATGTGTTATTTTAGCATCATTTTATGTGTAGACAGAAAAATATACACACACATATTATTTTCACGTATCTTTCTACAAATTAGAGCACACTACACATATTATTTTGCCCTTGTTTTTTCACTTATCAACATATCTTGGAGATTAGTCCCAATTAGTAGATAAAGAGGGTCCTGGGTCTTTTTTATGCTGCATAATCTTGTACGGCTATGCCATAATTCATTGAGCTATTCTTTCATAATGGACACTTGAGCCATTGCCAATATTTTGCTATGACAGTGCTGTAATGAGTGACATTGTACAAATACTTCATTTGGCACATTGACGGGCTTATCAGTAGAATAAATTCTTAGAGGTGGAATTGTGGGGTCAAAAGTCATGTACATTTGTGATTTGAGTGGAAATTGCAAAATTGCTCACTATAGAAGTTGCACCAATCCTACCAGCTAAGTAGGAGAGTGGCTATTTCCCCACAGCCTCGCCAGCTTCATCTGTTATCAAACTTTTTAGTCTTTGCTAGTCTGCTGAGATGTGTTTTGACAGCTGAATCAATATTGTTCCCCAGAGTGGCTAGATTTGGCTGGAGATCAGCAGCACATTTTTCTCACCTGCCCAGGCAGCTGACCGGCCAGGCCACAGCAACCCTAGGGAAGCGTGTGAATTTTCCACCCACCCTCTGCATTGCAGCCAAGTATGGGCGGAATGACCAGAGTGAGGGCAGAACAGGGGATGGCCCAGGTCACTCAGCAGGTGAAGATAACCTGCTTTCTTTTCCCAACTTTCCCACCCTGTCCCAAGGCCTGGAAGGCACAGACCAGGTTGTCAGACTCTTTCATCTGATGCTTGATCTACAGACAGTACCTTTTGCTACCAGTTCATCTGAGCAATGACTCAAAACCTCTCTACATAGCTTCAGGGAGGAGAATGAGATGTTCCAGAGCTTCGGGGCAATTGCTTTCCTTAGCTGCTGATGTCTGGCCAGGAAGATAAAGACATCAGGGATTCCACAGTAGGTCAGGCTCGTGGTCATGCTGGCTGACTCTCCCTCTGGCAATGAGACCTGGGAATATTTGGTGGAAAAGCACAATTGTATACTTCTACTGTGCTGTCCTCAAAAATCAGGCCACACTGTGAGCATTAGGGAACTATTGTCTACTAACGATTAAAGAACAAATATAGTTTAAAATTCCCTTATATTTTCTTTCTTAATTCAAAATGAAGGGGTGTTGCCATATGAACCCTCCCAAAACAAAGAAGGACAGAAGGAGAAAGAGGCAGCCTCAGGCCAGATCCAGGCTGCAGATGTGATTTGTTAAGTCTACACTGTATTGTCCTTCAAGATAATTTATATTTATATTTTAAATTTACTGCCAATTTTTCAAATTTTTACATAAATATATCTACATCATCTCTTTTAAAAGTGCACAATTGACCACAGTGAACCTACATTTTATAGGGCAACAATCTGCATAGGCTAAATAGCAGCTGCCCCCTCTAGACAAGACATGGCTCTCTAGTTTGCCATAATCCCCACCACTCCCTATTGTCTCCTCCAAGAGTCCATTGTCATTTATAATAACTTTAGTGCTATTAATTTTCTTATAATAGGATGAAAGTTAAATCTTTTTGTATCTTTGTCTTTATTATAAGTGGCAGGTAGAAATAGACCAAGAGGTATATATGTTTCAGGAAAGATGAGAAAGATTTTATTTTTTGTGAAAATGAAGAATATTCTTATGCATTTAATATGCAACCAAGTATTCTATGTTGAAATTACCCAGCCTCCTTTACTGATGTACCTTACCTACCAGTCTCCTTTAGGTATCAGAGTTTGTAATTCCTGGTCTGCAGTAACCCTTGAGATCTGGGTTGTAGGTAAGAAGCAGAGAAGGCTTTGACCCCACCAGAAAGAACTGAAAGTCACAGTCAGTTAGACAGAAGCAGCTTGAAAATCATGACCTAGAACTTCAATCCTGGGGAGTGGGGCTTGATATTGAAAATGGGGCAGGGGTGATGAATACAAGGACCACTGGCCTTCTTTGCAGGGCATGATGATGAAAGGACAGAGAGAGGTATTGCCTTAGGGCCTCCTCTAAAATGGAAATCCCATTTCCTTGGAAAAGAAGGAAAGAACTTTGAGGGTGCTGGAGAAAAGGGGAAAGACCGAGTCTTCCCGAGGTTACATAAGACTGCCAAGCAGTTTTAGACTGAAAAGCTCCTGGAAGCATGACACAGAGACCAGCAGGGCTTGAGGTTTATGTTCACTCTCTTACTCACCATCAAATCCTCCACGTAGTCCGTGACCCAAAAAGATTCAAAACCACAGGCCTGCGAGATCATCCTGGCTCTGTTGCTGAGATTCGATTTTCCAAATACCTCTCAGAAATAGAGCCGACAGGAGGCAGAGACCCAAGCGCTGGGTTATATTTGAGTCCCAGCTCCAGAGCTCAGGAAACAGCCTTGTTACCTCGTGCGAGACATCACCTTAGCCACGGACTTCAGAAACGTTTCCTGGGCTGAGCAAATTAATAGAAAACACGTTCTTCCCGTCTTGAAAGGCCATCTCCTCTACTTAGCCTTGCCTCTACCTGCTCAAAGCCTCTTTACCTGGAGCTCCTAGAATCAGCTTCCATCCTCCCAGTTGTAACCCACATTTGCTGCTTGGTTAAGCATCCACAGGGGGGCTTATCATTGTTAACACAGAGGGGCCCGGCCACTACCTGCTTTCCTGAGTCAGCAAAAGACAGGTGGTGGTGGAGGAGCAGCTGGTCAGCATTTTCCGCAAGAACTGGGCAAAAGGCAACAGCACAAGTGAAGCGGGTCAGATGAGAGCTAGACATGAGGAAGAACTTCCCGACTCAGAAGACTTTTTGCTCCCTGAGGGAACAGTGAGTTCTGTCCCTTTGGCCCAGAAGGGATTTTTCACCTTCTCTGACGCTCTTGTTTGTCAAAACTGGAAGAAAATCAGCCATAAAGACACTTTCTCTTACGTTCATCTTTAGTAGTCATTTCTCTTGCTGATACTCTGGGTCTATTGGGGGTGAGGTCAGTGACACTCAAGTCCCTGGTCACAGAGCACAGTGTGTGGATGACTTTATTATCCTCATCTTTAACATCCTTGCCAATTGCATATGGCCCGGGATAGTAGATGGGATGAATCGGTTCACCCATCTCCAGCCATTTACCCAATGCCTGCCATGTGCATAGCCCTGGCGTGGAAGCAGAGATGAACAACAATCCTCCCTGCCCTTGACCCTCAGGGATATGTGTGCAGAGAGACTAAAAAACAATGCAATTAGTGCTGAAATAGAGAGGAACGCAAAACACTGCAGGAGCATAAATACCTCAGCAGGTACCAGGAAAGGTTTACCCCAAGAGGAGATGCTGGACCGGGGTTTTGAAGATCAAGTAAGAGTTTACCGAGAAGAAAGTGAAGAACAGCAGGTAATGGTTGATATGTTGCACTTTTTTTCTTCTGAAGGATCGTTATTAGATCTCCGAGGTTGTCTTTTGTGCTAATACCACCTGAGACAAGTGTTGAGCTTTGACACCATTCCAAAGGTGCTTTACATCGTAGTCATCTTCGGTGAAATTCTTCCCTAGATAAATACCATGAGAAACTTCTGTTTGTCCTTTCTCCCTGCAAAACCTTGGAATTTAATCAAGTTCTTCTCAGCTTCCATTCTGATTAGTCATCTGTTTCCCTTGCCTGCCTGGTTTGCTTTCCTAAGGAGGGAGTTAGGGGTAAAACCATGCCCTGCTTGGGGACAGAACATCTATCTTCAGTGACTGATTTACCATTGATCAGACCCTTAGTGGGTCTGGGGCCTGGGGAAGCAGTGTTACCATTTGCAGTTCTCCCCTCCTATTCATCCACCCGCTGCCTTTGCCCCTTTCCCCAGCCTCTTGCTACAATTGGATAGTCAGATAGAGGACTGTTATATTGAATCCCCCTCCCTGCCCCCACCACCTCATCAGGAGCCTGGTATTTCCTCCCCTGGGGACTCAAGCCTTGCTGGCTTCTTTCAAAATGTCAAAATCTGCTGAGAAGCTTTTCTCTACTTCCAGGTGAGTGTCAGTTGCACCCCAGCCTCTCTGGAGAGCTCCAGGTTGAGGCAAGTGGGGGACAGTCTTGGGGGCCATTTTTTTCCAAATCTTCTGAGGATCAAAGGTCACCAGGGCTGCTCTGTATAAGAGCATGTACCAAAAGCCAGCTGGTATTGGCTTTGCTGAAAACCAAAAGGAGGTGGAAGACCCCTGGGTCTGAATGAAGGCACATCAACAAAATACTCTGCCTTTCAGCAACAACCCAGCGTGCCAGCAGTGAATTCTTCTAAGTCAGTCCTGACTCACTGCACA
>NW_007727460.1:145506-149678 GCF_000696425.1 Galeopterus variegatus | reverse complement strand
CTGAAAACCAAAAGGAGGTGGAAGACCCCTGGGTCTGAATGAAGGCACATCAACGAAATACTCTGCCTCTCAGCAACAACCCAGCGTGCCAGCAGTGAATTCTTCTAAGTCAGTCCTGACTCACTGCACAGTAATGATGTAAGAATAAAAATAACAATAACAGTGATAACAGTACCACCTTGCAGGTGTGTAGCCATTTTAACCATTGGACTCACATGCCCACAGCCTTGAGACAAAGAGCCCAGCTCTGGGGTCAGATCAGGTTTGGTCCCCTCCTAGTTGGTGACCTTGGTGAGACGATTAGTTAGCTGAGCCTCCCTTTTCTAATAGGGGCTAATAGGTTCGTTGAGTTGTGGGAAGGACACAGTGAGATAATGTATAACTAATGGTGTCAGCTGTCACAATAGTAGCTACTATGTATTGAGCAATGTCAGCTACTGTGCTCAGCACTTTAGAGCACAGTCTCATTTAATCCCCAGTCCAACCCAGTGAAGTACTAATATTATCCCCATTTTACAGATGAGAAAACTGAGGCACAGAGGGCTTAGTGGCTTGATGAGGGTCCCATAACCAGTAAGTGGTGGAGATGGGATTTGAACGTAGGCTGGGGAGCCCCAGAGCCCACTCTTAACTCTGCAGGGCGTGACACAAACTAAGTACTCAGAAAATGTTTGTCATTATGTTGTTTTTATTTGGCTAATTATTATGCTGCTAACTTAGGTATATTGCTAATTACTATCACCTATCGGGTGAGAAGCACTGTCCGCATTTTACGAATGAGACCCTCGTGGCCCGGAGCTCACAGTGACCCAGAGCTCACAGTGACCCACTGCGTCATGACAGGCTGCATCTCTTTCCTTTTACGACTACATGATCATTCTTGTCCATCATGCAAATCAGTGTGACGTATGTGATCCGTGGCTCCTGGGGGCCAGGCTCTAGGACTACACAGACGGAAGAGCAGGAGGGCCTCATGTGGAAAGATAGGAACGTAGAGCCTGGATTCCAAGCCCAGCTCTTGCTTGTTATTTATTAATTTAGCGATAGCCCCTTCACCTCTCAGAGCCTCTGTTTCCTCATCTGAAAAATGGGTTACTGTGAGGATTCACTGAATGCATTGAATCTACTGGTGGATGCGCAATGGCCTGGCCCAGGTCAGGCACCTAGCAGGCATTTACTAAATGTTCCTCGAAATGAAGTGAAATTGAACATGATCACTACCCCGGAGGAGCTCACAGCCCAGCTGTCATCTTTCCATCAAATATGTGCCCCAATGTCCAGAAACTTCCACCGTGCACAGCAGTCATCATGCTGTGACATTTGGGGTTTCATAGACTCATGCACAGGTGTTACCCGCAGAGCCCACCTGGCTGGCTTTAGCAGACTCCATTGGCTCCATTTGGGCTGACATCTCGGGGAGCCTGTTGGTTACCCCCTTCCCTAAGCCTTTCTCTAAGCATTTGAGAAACCTCCTGTGTTTTGACATTAATTCCTCTCTGTGGGAGGGTGCCCCAAATCCCGAGATCTAAGTTGCTGTTCAACTCATTTTTGCCCCCATCTTGATCAGGTCAGCTGTCCCTTGCCTTGGACCATAGTTACACACCCAGGTGGGATTTTCCTAAAAGAAACTTCAGTATCCCCCTTTCCTGGGTTACCCAATGTCCCCAGGGTTCCCTCAAACAGTGGACCCTCCCTGTTGATGCTTTCCAGGAATGTGTACTGAACAGTCTCTTTAGTCCCTGCGGGCAGCAGAATCCAGCTCTTGCTGACATCTCATTTCCCTCCACCGAATCCATCACCTGCTCAGTGACCCCCTGGGTCTTTTTAGGTCACTTAGCCAAGAGTCCAGCAACCAAGTCCTGCTGTCCTAGGGGTTCAGAGCCAGGATGGAGCCAAAAAGCAGTGCCTGAATTGACAGGTGCTTGGGTTCAGCCCTACTGGAATTTCTACATATTTTGCTGTTTGTTTCAATAGTGCGTATATTCAGTGCAGACTGTCCTGACTGTCATCCGGGTGGGATAATGACATTTTGGTTTGGGAATCAGTGAAACCACTCTGCCTGCTCACTCACTACATCTCTCTAAATTCAGATTCTTTTCCCATGAAGGCCAAGTGGGGTCAAAGTCATTTTCCCTCCTCTCTTGGCAAGTCGATGTCAGTTGCCGTCCGGGTGGGATAATGAAATTTTGGTTTGGGAATCAGTGAAACCACTCTGCCTGCTCACTCACTACATCTCTCTAAATTCAGATTCTTTTCCCGTGAAGGCCAAGTGGGGTCAAAGTCATTTTCCCTCCTCTCTTGGCAAGTCGATGTCAGTTGCCAAAACCCCCTCCAAACAGAGACTAGTAGAGGCCAAGAGAGCCCCAACCCGCTTTCAACATCTGGGGGTCCTAGGATATGTTAAAAGCTAAAAAGACCAAAACTAGTCACAAAATTTGTGCATTTTTAATGTTTACATTTAGCAAGTTAATGATTTTAACAAGCACACACAATACAATGCAGTATCATGGGGGCAGCCCATGAGATAATTACAGGATTCATTCTCAAATCAATTCCTAGTGCACGTATACATTCTGGTCTGGTAATGGGGCCAAGTTTAAAGTTGTCTAGTAACATCTGGCTATCTTGTAATATTACTGTGGTTTGAAGAAAGTGTCAGCAAATCTAGCTTAAAGTCCCCTTACCTGCTGGAGATCCTCGCCACCCCATTCCCAAACTGTGACAGGTCTGACCCCTGATCTTCCCCTTTCTTAATCAGCCTCCACAGACTATAAAACATGGACTATTGAACTGGGAGAGAGAGAGAGAGAATAAGCGATTTCGAGCTTCCATAGAGTTATTGTAAAGAACGGATCACTTTAGACATAATGCTTTGAATATACTCCAAGGTTCTAAACATGGTTGGTTAAATTCTATAAGTAGCAATTTTTTAATTGCATGGGTGGGTGGGTACCTACTGGTTGGCAGGTCTGTGGGCCTGGGCCCTGAGCTGCCACAGCTCGTAACCAGGTTACTCTTGCTGCCCTGAAGAGGTGGCACCACAGGTTGGAGTGGTGCCACCTGAAATGCAGCAAAGGGCACCATGTGTGGCATCTGGCCCCTGGCATGGTGGCCCACTGCCCAGCTCAGCCCCAGTGTGCTGCCCTCATTTCAGAACGAGCCAAGAGGGGCAGGTTGCTGCAGGCCCGTAACAGAGGCGTGTCACTGTCACCAAAAGCGTGAGAATAAGAAGCTACTTGCCTTGTGCAAGTTTGGGTCTTTCACCCCTGAATTCGTGTGCTAGCGCTGCCATAACAAAGCACCACCACTGGTGCCTTAAACAACAGAATTTAGTGCCTTACAGGTATGGAGGCCAGAATCACAAAATCAAGGTGTTGGCAGAGCTGGTTCTGTTGAGGGCTAGGAGGGAGAATCTGGCCCCGGCCTCACTCCTTGGCTTGTAGATGGCCATCTTCCATGTCCATATGGCCCTCTCCCTGTGTGTGTGTCTGTCTCTGAATTTCCCTTTGTATAAGGACACCCATCGTATCTGATCAGGGCCTACCCTAATGACCCCATTTGTAACTTGGTTACCTCTGTAAAGACCCTATCTCCAAAGAAGGTCCCACTCTGAGGTACTGTGGGTTAGGATGACAGCATATGAATTTGAGGGGACACAGTTCAGCCCATGACAGCTCCTAAGATGTCCTGTGTCTCACAGTGCTTCCCTCCCTCGCCATAGCTCTCAGTCGTGGCTTTGCTGTGAGGTCCGTGACGGTGACAGCACACAACTAGGGAAGGGCAGATGCTTGGCTTCTGTTTCTAGATCTTCCAGATTCTGGTGCTGAATTTCTGTCTTCCTGCCGAAAGCACTTCCCTCCCTCCACCTCCCAACACTCCTACTCCGTACTTTACAACGTCTGCTAAAAGGCTCACAGTCCTCCCACTTACCCAGACTGGAAGCCCCCAAAGCCATGTTGATTTCAGCCTTTTCTCTCCACCCGCTCGCACCCCAAGGCTCTCACTTCTGCTTCCAGCACTTCCAGTCTCCAGCTGTTCCCTCCCTGTCCTGCTGCTCCTGCAGCTGTATTTTCCACCCTCATGGCCTCTTTTGTGCAACAGGCTCTTCATGGGTCTCTCTGCCTCTGCCCTCTCCCTCCTGCAGCCCTCGCAATCATATATTTCCTAAAACC
>NW_007727460.1:143397-144710 GCF_000696425.1 Galeopterus variegatus | reverse complement strand
GGTCTCTCTGCCTCTGCCCTCTCCCTCCTGCAGCCCTCGCAATCATATATTTCCTAAAACCCGGCTTTGATAAGGTCACTTGCTCAGGCAGCTGCACGGGCTCTTCATTCTCTACTAAATCAAGACCAAAGTCCTTGGCTTAGCATTTAAGAGACTCCACAATTTCAAAATTCATAGACCTTGCATTAGCCTGCTTGGGCTACAATCACAAAGTACCATAAACTGGGTGGCTTAAACAACAGAAATTTATTGCTCACAGTTCTAGAGGCCAAAACAAAAAACAAAAAAAAGGACCTCAAATGTTTATTGAACTTGTGCTGTGTGATGGGCTGGGGATAGAGGAATTGAACAGTGGATAGGCCGAAAACAAATATCATCTACCTATGAGATATAGAGATATAAAAATATGCATACATATGCACTCAGTGGTCAGCCACTGGAATTCAATCCTTTAGATCAGAAGTCGGCAAACTTTTTCTGTAAAGGGAAAGAAAGGAAATATTTTCAGCTTTGTGGCCCATATGGTCTTGGTCTCTATCATAACTACCCAGCTCTGCCATTGCAGCACAATAGCAGCCATAGGAAAATGTAGAAAAAAATGAGCATAGCTGTGTCCCAATAAAACTTTATTTACAGATACTGAAATTTGAACGAACTTCCTATACCTTTTACGTGTCACAAATAATTATCATTTTGATTTTTGTATTCAACAATCTAAAAATGGAAAGACCATTCTTAGCTCACGAGCTGTCGAAAAACAGCCAGATCTGGCCTACGGGCCACAGTTTGTGGACCCCTGCTTTAAAGCAGGCAGCTGTAGGATGCTTTTCCCAGTTGTAAGATGAGATCCACTGTATGGCTAAGACCTTGCTGCCTTCTTTTGGGCGTGGGCTGCAAGACCATTTCCTTCTGTTTTTCAAGGTCCCTGCTAGCTCCCTAACTGAGGAGGTATTGACAAAGCCTTTGAAATGCCCAGGAGCTCACAGCCTCCTTCACAAATTTAGGAGCAGTTGTCCCAGGGAGCCCTCCCACAGGACCCACTGAGAGAGACCCAGTGTCTCTCCCCTCACCTGAAAGCTTCCATTGTCCCACTGCAGACACAAAGGCTGAAAATGACACATGTAGACATAGCCCAGAGCCCACTTGTGCCCTGTCCCCAACATAATAACTCTCAAGTGCTGCTAATCTGAATTTTGAGCAGGAACCCTTCAGTCCCCACTCAGAAAAGTCATTTGCATCCTACAAGCAGGGCTCCTGACTGCTATATTAATCTCCCTGTTTGCCCCCTCCTGAGTCATCTAATATTACTGCTG
>NW_007727460.1:86039-142655 GCF_000696425.1 Galeopterus variegatus | reverse complement strand
GAGATTCCAGCTGTTCCTCAGTCTCCAGGGAGTTAACGTGGGTGGTTGAGAGAGGGAAACCCAGTATTGAGGGAGGATGGCTGGAGTGCCTTCCATGCGGGCAGGGTAAGATTGTTTTTCTCAAGGATGTAGGTTGCCAGCATGATCAGAGGAATGAATCCCTACAAAGGCCTTCCCAGATGTGACTTCCATCCACTGCATGTCTGCTGGGAGCAGAGACAGAATCCTAAAGAGGTGTTTACAATGTCTGGCCAGGCTTTCAAAGGCAGTGGAGTTGTTTGCATGTGGCTTTGTAGGGAGACATAAGTAAAATAACTTTGAGCTCAGCAGGATAGAAACTACAAATGGAGAATGAAAGGAAAAACTCATTCAAATCCTTCTCGTGCTGCATAGTATGGTAGTAGCACGGTAGTAATAGTTATAGCAGTAACAGTAGTAATAGTAATAATACTAGAAGTTGTGCTAGTAGTGGTATAATAACAACACTTACAGTGATAAGTAATGGCTAACATTTAGGAGGTGACTGTAATCATCCAAGCAAGAGATGATGGTGGCTTGGTCAGGGTGCTGACCAGTAGAGGGGGAAGGGAGTGGATAGATTCTAGAACTATT
Organism: Galeopterus variegatus; assembly: GCF_000696425.1. Lineage (NCBI taxonomy): Eukaryota > Metazoa > Chordata > Mammalia > Dermoptera > Cynocephalidae > Galeopterus > Galeopterus variegatus. Next base: position 142,043 of record NW_007727460.1, on the reverse strand, counting down.
TAGAAGGCTAAAATGGATGGGAGTTGTTGAGGGGTTGGTTGTGGGGGATAAAGAATCTCTCTGATGTCCCGGAGAGCTCCCACCTATGGCTTATCCAGCACAGATGGATGGTACCTCCCAGCACGGAGATGGGAACCACTGGAGATGACCAGGTCTGGCCAGAGCAGGGAGAGGTGGAAGGTCATGAGTTCTAGCACCTTCCATTTGTTCCCTTCTGTCACTTCCTGCACTCTTCTGGAGCTATCTTTAACAGTGGCACGGATGCTTTGGCACAGAGCTTCTATTCCACTGGCCATAAAGGTGGCCATGATAGGTCTCTCACGTCAGGACCTCAGCATGAGCTGTTCTCTCTGCCTGCAAGACCCTGCTTCCCCTTCTTTGCCTGGCTAACACCTACTCATCCTTCTGGTCTTGACTTAGAAGTCATACACTCTGGGTCAGGTGTCTCTTCTATGTACTCCCAGGGTCCCCTATACCCTGCCAATGTCCCATGTTATGACATTTATTGCACTCGACTGCAATGGCTCATTAAATTGGCAGCACCCCCCACTGGACCATGACTCCATGGAGCAGAGATGACATTTGTCTAGTTTGTCACTGCAGCTCTGGTTCTTGCTGCCTGGCCTGGCACATAGGGGATACTCCATGAACATGTGTTGGGTGAATGAATGATTCATAATGGCCAAGAGGCAGGATAGTCAAGCAGCAAAGGACATGGTTTGGAAGCCACACAGCCTGAATTTGACTACTGGCTCCAGCTTTCTAGCTCTGTGATCTTAGTTAACCTCTGTGTGCCTCAGTTTCCTCATCTGTAAAATAGTGATATATTGCTGGCACCTAGTAAGTGCTCATTGAACATTCGTTTTCAGTATTAGTCCTTCAGAGTTCTCTGTGACTTCTTTCCTGGACTTAGCACATTTAATCATAATTCACAGCTATCCTCACCAGCCTGAGTTCCTCCAGGCCAATGAGATGTGGGCCCTGCCTCCTCTCTGACTTTATCTCCTAGCACTCACCTTCACTCCTACCTCCAGCACATACTAGTCGAATGTATAAACACCCCGCCTCGAGGTCACTGCCCACTTGTCTGCTCTCTGCATGAGCATCATCAGCGTTGGCTCATCTTCCCTCCCTTGCTTGGCGTTTGCATCGGGGTGTGCCTGCTGCCTCTCCCTTACAGGTGCCGAGAAACTGGTGCTTGCCCGATGCTTGGACACACCTCTGCCCAGGCAGGTAGACACTGCCCAGAAACACCCGAGACAGATGTGAACCTGATCAGTGAGGTCTGATCAGGGGTGGGCCACCATGGGGCAGCCTGGGACTCTGCCCCCCTCACCTACAGGCCGATTTGTTTACAGAGTGTAGACAAGTGGGAGAACCGAAGCTGTTCAAGACAAAGGGAACCATAAGGGCAAAGGCCCTGAGGCAAGAACAAGCTTGGCATTTTTGAGAGGCAGAAACCTGAAATTAGGGGAAAATATTCTGTGCTTCAAAACTTTCTAATTTCAACCTTTCTGTTTTCCCACGATTTGCCAAAAATGATGAGTTTGAGTTGTGATAGGAAGGCCCAGAAATTCAACTAAATTGACCCAGCCTCAGGTTTGAGGGTTGGATCCTTCTTGTGGTGCAAACTGCTGGTGACTCGGGGCAGATTCCAGGAATAGGAATTCCTCTGCAGTCCCAGGAGAGATGATTTTCTAGTCCACTCCAGACCCTGCCTAAAGTTCCACCTTCATTCTCTCCTCCAGCCCCCTGCCTCGGGAAAACAGTCCCCCACGAAGAATGGCAGCCCCTCCAAGTGTCCCCGCTTCCTCAAGGTCAAGAACTGGGAGACTGACGTGGTTCTCACTGATACCCTCCACCTTAAGAGCACGTTGGTGAGTATCCCAGCAGCGTGTAGACCAGGGTCTCGACCTCAGCACTATCTATCCACATATGGAGCCGGGTAAGTCTTTGTCATGGCAGACTGTCCTGTGCAGTAAAGGATGTTTAGCATCACCCCTGGCCTATGCTCACTAGATGTCAGTACCACTCCCCCACACACAAGTTGTGACAACCAAAAATGTCTCCAGATATTGCCTAACATCCCCTGGGCAGGAAATTCATCCCTATTTGAGAAACACCGGTGTAGACTCCATTATGTAAATGCTTTTTATTTGTGTTCCTGGTCCCCGCAAAAATCTAAGTGAATACGTTCTCTTTGTCTCATAGTCTGACCGCTGAGGGAGTATTGAATGAATGCTTCCTTGATTTCACAGTGTGTCCTCTAAATTCTTATATTTTAACAGTCAACAAATCAACATATTGCTTTAAATTTTTGTTGAAAATGGGCCTCTTGGAGGAATGTCATGCAGGTTCAAAGAGTGTCTTTTATCTGAAATGCTGGGGACCAGAAGTGTTTCAGATTTTGGATTTTTTCAAATTTTGAAATACTTGCAGAATACATGCCAGTTGAGCATCCCTAATCCGAAATATGAAATCAAGAATGCTCCACTAAGCATTTTCTTTGAGTGTCATATCAGCACTCAAGAAGTTTCATATTTTGGAGATTTTTAGATTTTGGATTTTTGGGTTAGGGATGCTCAACCTGTACCTGTTAGCTATTGCAGCATAACAAACTGCCCCAAAACTTAGTGGCTAAAAATTAACTATTATTTTTCAAAAATCTACAGATTGGGGGCTGGCTGGTTAGCTCAGTTGGTTACAGCACAGCCTCACAACACTTGCAACACCAAGGTCAAGGATTCGGTTCCCCATACCAGCCAGCTGCCAAAAAAAAACTGGACTGGACTCAGTTGATCTTAGTGGGGCTTGCTCTTACCTTTGCAGTTGTCTGAGGGGTCAGCCAAGGGAAGCCTGGTCTAGGATGACCCTAACCAGGGCCATAACCTAACTCTGTTTTTTGTGATCTCTCCTCTTCCAGCAAGCTAGCTTGGGCTTGTTCACACATGATTGCAAGGTTCCTGGAGGCCCAGGCTCAGAACTTGCACAGGGTCACCTCTGCCACCTTCAATGGGCTAAACCCAGCCCAGAATCAAGGAGCAAGGCAATAGGGAGTTACTATAAAAGCATGTTGCAAAGAGTTCGAATACAGGGAGGGGGAGAATTGGGGCTGCTTTTTGCAATCTACCATTGATGGGTTCAAATGAGTTACTATAGCCACTCTATTAGTTCCTTCTCAATCACATGGAATCAGAAAATATTTCAGAATTTAGTGCCAATGAGTCTGATTCCTAGTCCAAAAATTCTGATCCCCCAATTAAGCAGAGCAAACACTTTCGGAACCTTAAAATGCTACTTATTGCTTTTTACCTCGTCTGATGATCACCTCCAACAATGATTTGAAGCTTGTAATTGAGAAATCCTCTCTGGAAATTAAGGACCAGGTGAACTTTACCATGAATATCAGATCCAGGTCCACAGCCCAACACCTGCCACACTCGGGTAAATCCAAGCAATAGCCCAAATCTCTCTCAATCTTCCAGGAAACAGGATGCACCGAGCACATCTGTGTGGGGTCTATTATGCACCTTCCTCAGCATATACGAAGGCCTGAAGATGTCCGCACAAAAGAACAGCTCTTCCCTCTCGCCAAAGAGTTTATCGATCAGTACTACTCATCAATTAAAAGGTAAGTGTATGTCGACTCTGGGAAGACTGGGTAAGTTATGGAATAGGAACAAAGACATCAGCTCCAATTTTGCAGGCATTTGAACCAAGGCTGAGCATATGGCCTCTACCCCGCCATACACAGAGGTCAAAAACCGGCAGCCTGGGGGCCACATCTGGCCGCAGCAGTGTTTTTGTTTGGCCTGCAAAGTGTTGCTTAAAATTTGAAACACTTCAAGCAATTCCATGCCTAGGGATGTACCCTAGAGAAACTCACACCTGTTCACAAGAAGGCATGCATAAGAATGTGCATGGAAACATTGTTTATAGTAGGAAAAAAATTACAATTAAAAAACCAACAGGAAACCACCTCAATTCCATCAACAGGAGAGTGGATAAATAAGTCATGGTGTATTCCAGGAATGGAATACTATACAACTGTAAAAAATGAAGGGGTTAGAGCTCTGCACATTCATGGGGATGAAGGTCACAAATGACTTTAAGCAAAAGAAAGTAAGGACAAGTTGTAGATGGATACCTCCTGTACAGCAACACTTATATAAACTTTTTAAACACACAGAATAATATTGTACATGGTTTAAGGATAGATACACATGTGGCAAGCGTATAAACGAATATGAGAATGGTAAATGCCAGATCGGTAAATGCAGTCACTTCTGGGGAGACAGTAGACTGTGACAGGGAAGTCATCCCCAAGGGACTATATTTCTTGGGCTTAGAGCATAGATGTTCATTATATTATTCTGTATACCTTTTCATAAGCCTAAAATTTTCCGTAATAATTTGTTCTTAATTTCTAAAATTGAAATCATTGCCAACATTTAAAAATTGAAAGAGTTTTCTTTAAAAATCAGATTTCCAGTTTCTCTTCGAAGAAGATCTGGTAGCTCTGTGCCCCCATTCCTATCAGGCGACAATTGGCTGGAGCAGTTATGGCGGCCCACTTTGGACAAAGCCTGGGCTCACCTGTTTGCTGCAGTCCCCACCCGGCCAGTTTGGTCATGTGTACACTGCTGGGCTTTTGTGGGCATTTGGGTTTGCAGTCTCTGCTTTATGCTGAGGACTTTCTGTGGCTTCTGGCCTCCTGTAATGGCTCACCCCTTCCACCAGCCTCTAATTCAGAAGAGAGGGTGATGCTCCCATGTCCCTTTCTTCCTCACTCAGATTTGGCTCCAAAGCCCACATGGACAGGCTGGAAGAGGTGAACAAAGAGATTGACACCACCAGCACCTACCAGCTCAAGGACACGGAGCTCATCTACGGGGCCAAGCATGCCTGGCGGAATGCCTCCCGCTGTGTTGGCAGGATCCAGTGGTCCAAGCTGCAGGTAGGTAGCGAGGCTCAGGTACTTGAAGAGTGCATTGGTGAGGGGAGGACGGGAGAAGAGTGGATGGAGCTTTAACAAGGGTCAGCTCCTACCAAGGGCACGTGATAGCCGTGGTGACTTATGAGATGGTGATCATGGGACCCCAAATTCTCAGATTATGGCCACATCTGGACTATATTTATGTCTTATTTAGCCAACACAGTGTTTTATAAAAAATGAATTTGCATATTTCCTGGTAGGACTTTTACTCTCCAGTTTACCGCAGACCCTACCACTCCCTTTTGCCTTACACCTACTTTCTTTGTTTATTTATGTTATCTGCCCTACTCCTTGAAGGTATTACTTTCTGTGTACTCGGGTATGATTTTATTCTAGGGAGTAGTTTAAAGTTGGAAGCAGATTAGTTATCAAGGTCAGGGAGGTTTTGCTTTGATTTTTGTTTGTTTTGTTTTTTTTATTCCTAACCCCTAGTAACCTAACAGGAAATGTAACCAGCGCATTAAGTCTGTCCTTTTCATCATCCCTTTCCTGCATTCACACGCATTCCATGCCTACTATTAAGCATTTTTTTCTGGTCTGATTGACCTTGGTTATTAGGATAGAAAAAGAATATATAAAACCCAGCCTGGGAGTCAGTAGTGAGGTACTCGTTCCTGCAATGCAGCAGCAGCTGGAGCGGGCTCTGTGTTCTCCTCAAATGGGAAGACTGCACTGGGGAAGCTGGAAAGGGGAAGAGGAGGCAATCAAACACTCACTCAACAAACAATCGTTCAACATCCTGTAATGCACATCTTCTAGGTGTTTGATGCTCGAGACTGTACCACGGCTCATGGGATGTTCAACTACATCTGCAACCACGTCAAGTATGCCACCAACAAAGGGAACCTCAGGTGAGCTGATCAGCTGGGCATGGGGAGTGGGGGCTGCGGAGAGTCTAATGTCCCCACACCACTGAGCCTTGGCTCTGGCGTTGGCTCACCTGCTGGGGAAATGCTCCCCCGCTTGGGGAGATGAGCCAAGCTGGGAGAGGTGAATTTATATCTTCTTTCTACTCCTCCATGTTCCTTCTCTTCTGGGAGAAGCAGACTCCCATGCAGTTTGCAAAAAAAAAAAAAAAAAAAAAAAAAAAAACCAGCAACAAACATCACGTTCAACCCACAGGTTGATATCACCCACAGAGAGGGCAGGAAGAAATATTTTAGATTCCCAGAAACAGGAAAATCCCATCACTACTGGTGACCTGCTTTTGCCTAGTCCTGCTCTGTTGCCTGGAGCTGCCCCAGAATCTCCTTTGGTTTAAAAGGCAATTTCTCTTCTTGCTGCTATGGGGACTGCTCCTTCAGGTTCCACCAAGCCAAGCCACGCCTTGACTCTTCTTGCACCAACACAAAGAACAAAACCACAGGGAGCAGGCCAAGGCAGCAAGGCATCAGTGTGGGCTGGTGGCTTCTATTCCAGCAAGACTCAGCTGGGAGAAAAGCTGCTGGAAGGGCACAGTTGGAGCCCTGCAGACAGCCGGCTGCACTTGTAAATCCTGCTTACCCATTGCTGTCCTAGTGTCTGTTCCCAGCTGCTGAGAACCAACCCCATCTTGGAGCCACATGAGGCTACTGCAGGGATATTCCCACAAGCCCCCGGGCTACAATGAGCTCATCCAGAAGTGGCTAGTTTGCATGAAGCATGGGTTTTCTTGGATGTGTCTCTTCCTTGAGAAGGAAACAGGGTTTGCCAGTGGACTGAGTCCATCAGTAGGAAAAAGACCTGTAATCTAAGCCCAGGCCTGCATAAGGAATTGGTATTTAGATCTCTTTCCTAAGAGACCTCACCCCTCAGAGAATTATGACAGAACCCTCCCATGTATACTGACAGAAGGACTGGTCAAGGTTAGGCCTTCAAGGAGCTTATGGGCTATGCTGGTGGTTTTCAAGTGGTGCTTTAGGAGGGGGTCACTCCAGGCCTGGCAGTGCACCTCCAGTTTTTTCAATCATCTTTTGGGGGGTCATCATGAGATCTTCTATTAGAGAAAATATTCAGCTGATTTTTTTTTTTTTAAGTTTTAAGCCACATGTCTGGAAACAAGGAGAGAGCCAGAAGAGAATGTATACCATGTATAGGAATAATGTATACATAAGAGGAGAAAGGCAGCAAGAGAGAAGAAGGGAAGGACAGAGATGTGTAATTCTAACAGTGCAGGACATTCCAGCTGCCCTTCAGTGAGATCGTGCTCAGGCTAAGCAGGAGACAGGCAGCATGAGTGTGTTCTGTTTCCTCTGTTGGTCTCGGTTCCTGAACATAGAGTCAGCAGCACACCCCACTTGCTGTGTGTGATTCTGATGTTTCTAAACATGCTTTTTAAAAATATGCATTACACAAACACCCTTTATCTGGTGCTCAATCAAAGAAACATCTGTATGTCTTAATGCTGGAGGGAAAAATGTTTGACTCATTCTGTCCAGATTCTAGACTCACCTCCAGGAGTGACGCACCACCCTGCAGTATTAAATGCTGCATTGTCTTGTGTAGAGAGTAAGACCTAAAAAATGTGCTCAGAAAGAAAAAGGCCCTGTGAACTAGGCAAGACAGGAGATGCTGTGTGGAGAAAGTGAATTTGATTCAGACCTTGAATTTGAGCATATGTAGGACAAGAGAGAGAGATTGCAGGCAAGGGGACCAGCAGGGACAAAGTTCAAGGCAGGAACGTGTATGAGAGAGAATCTGTGAGCAATGGTTTGCACCTGAGATGTGATCCCTGTGCTGACACAGGAAACCAGGACAGTGTTTCCCATAGCCTGGGATTTGGACCTGTAGTGGGACCAGTGAGTTCAGGAGGCAGCAGCTCTTGGCATGAGATAGCATTGAACCACATCGTGAAAAAGTTTTTCTCCTGTCCATTTTTTTTTTCTTTTCTTTTCCCGATCCTGACAATGCCAAGGAGAAAGGCTCAGTTTGGTGCTGAGACATCATTAACACCTCTAACACTTGCTGATTTCCCTTGTCACAAAGACACTAGGGCTCCAGCTTGGAGCCTTCAGCCCACAGCAACATCTTTCTTCCTTCATAACAATACAGTCTTCATGGTTGCCTGTTTAGGCAGGTGAGGCCAGTGGCTGGTGACCTACTCTTATGAAAAAATAAATAAACTTTTTTTATTTAAAAGTTTTCTTTTAAATAAACAACTGGGAGTACAAATGCAAGTTGATTTTTTTTTTCATCATAAGTCTATAAACTTTGGTATGGAACAGGGGTGAGCACATTGGGTGAGAATCAAAGATGAGGGCAAGAAAAAGACTGGAACTAGGAATTGGCAGTGCATTATTAAAGGGAATCAGGGAATGTAGAAGAATTCCCTGGGAGACTGGCTCAAGTCAGTATTGTTTAAAAGTCTCCAGCTAGGGAAGCATTCTCCTTCCTTCAGCAAGCTAGCATGGGACCTCCCACCCTCCACCCTTCCTCAGAGTAGTGGTTTAGGTAGAGGAACAGGGCAAGGTCCCTCCCTTCCAAAAGCTATTCCATCGGCCCTGGAGACCTTGGGACAGGTATAATCCACCCTGAGCCTCATGCAGTTGTTGGCCTGGGTGGCATCTTTTCCAGTATGTCCCCAAAGTGCAAGTCCCACCTTGATTCCAGGCATCCCTTCTCTCTCTACCACAGGTCTGCTATCACCATATTTCCACAGAGGACAGACGGCAAGCATGACTTCCGAGTCTGGAACTCCCAGCTCATCCGCTATGCCGGCTACAAGCAGCCTGATGGCTCCACCCTGGGGGACCCAGCCAATGTGGAGTTCACAGAGGTGCGAGCATGTACGCCCCCCACTCCCACCTCCACCCGGGCTCCCGTGCCTCCAAACTGTCTTTATCCACAGACTTTTCTCCATGTAATGTTATCATCAAAGGGAGAGCAGCCAGTGGGGGTAGTTTACTCTTCTCCAGACCTGCTGCTCCATTTGGCTGTTTCCAGTCCTTCTGATGAATTGACAGCTAGTGGGTTGGTCATTTTCAGGCCATTACCTCACCCAACCCTCCTAATGGGAACTATTGTTCCATTTCCCAAATGGGTAGACTGAGTCTCACCAAGGCCAAGTGAGTTATCCAAGGCTACTAAGCGAGTGGAGGGAAAGCTAGAACTACGGGCCAAATCTCCCACCTCCCAGCAGCATCAGAGGAGCTGGTACATGGAAGCCGTGTCTGGCGTCCACCTTTTCTGAGTTGGGTAATATGTCCCATTCCTATCATTCATTCATTTGTTTGCTTATACAACAGCTCTAGCCACCCAAGTGGGCTCTCAGACTGGGCTCGACTCTCAATTACTGGTAGCCCAAGTCAATTTATAAAAGCTACCAGGAAAGTGAACACCACCATTTCCCCATCCAGGGTTCCTTCCAGGTGGTACTGCAGACAGATGGTGCAGGTAAGACATGGTAGTGTATACACACTAGGCCCACAGGAGATACACAGCAGACCCCATGCCTAGAATGATCTCAGGCCTAGTACCGCCCAACTCATCCCCAGCTGAGCCTCACCTTTGTCCTTTCCTCAAATCCCCTCAAACTCCACCATGGTATCCCCTCCAAGAAAGGGCCGGCAAGGCTCGGGGTTAAAGCCCTCCCTCAACACTGCTGCCTGCATCTGCGTGAGGCTTTCCTTATTAAAATGTTATTACCCTGAGGGAGGGGGCTGTAACCACAGCGACCAGGAGTCACACCTGTGCCATTTTAGACTCAGCCAGACTCTGCTCCAGTTGGCTGAGCGCTAACCGTGTGCTTGGCTGACCTTGTCCTCGTGGTTACCAGAACATAAACACCATAGCCTCTTCCCCGCATCTGTGTCCAGAAACCTCGCTGACCGGGACATGTTCCCCAACCCGTGATTTAGTGCTTCCTCTTTCTACTAACAACATAAAGAATCATCCCAAACCTAACCACATAATTATACCTTCTGAAATGCTCTCGGATCCTGTACTGTCCAATAGGGCAGCCGCTGACCACACATGGCTCTTGAGCACTTCAGATTTGGCTAGTCCCAACTGAGATGTGCCACAAGTGAAAATGCACACTAAAAAAAGAGTGGGAAAGAGCTCACTGATCACTTTCATATTAATTACATGCTGAACTGATAATAACATGGATATAGTAGGCTAATACATTTATACATAGATTAATGGATTTATTGGACTAATAAGTATATTATATATTTAGGTATATTCATATTAATGTTTTTCTTAATGATTTATTATTAATAAATTAATGTTGATAGTTAATGGATCTAATTATGTTATATATTACATATATTCGTTATATTTATTGAACTAATAAATGTTACATATTATATAACATGTCAAATATATAATTAGAATCTATTGATAGTAATATCTTAATAAATTAATATTAATTTAAAAGATATTCTTGAATTTAAACTATGTTATTTAAGGTGAATATATTCTTAAAATTATTTTCACCTCTTTTTTTTTTAATGGGGCTACTAGAAAATTTTAATTACTTACGTGGCTCACATCATATTTCTGTTGGACAACTGATCTAACAAGTGCATTTCATGCAGTAATTCCAATACATCTGCTTTCATCAAATTCAGTGGATTTTCTTTGTGTCTTATGGGACCTAATACAAACACTTATGGAGCGAGCACACTGCAGATGCAGCAAGTAATCAGATTCAGCCCTTGCCCTTTCCAGTGGGCATGGAAGCCTGGAAAACATAACAAAGCCCAGTGCTGGAGGAAAGGTTTTCCCTTTCTCGTGGTGTCATGAGAAGTTTTATTAATTACATGGTAATGTCAGGGAGAACTTTATAAAGGAGGTGGTGTGTCCCAAGAGCCTCTAGGGGAAGTGACTGCTGGGGGCTTGCATTTGGAACACTGCCCACCCCACCCCCCACTTTCCACATAACAGTCATGTTTGTAGGGTCTGGGGCACAGTGACATGACATGGCTGGGTCTGGTTGCAGATTTGCATACAGCAGGGCTGGAAACCCCCCAGAGGCCGCTTCGATATCCTGCCACTCCTGCTCCAGGCCAACGGCAACGACCCTGAGCTCTTCCAGATCCCTCCAGAGCTGGTGTTGGAAGTGCCCATCCGGCACCCCAAGTAAGAGGAGCTGTGTGGGGTGGGGGAGGGCGAGTGGGTTTGCCCGGTGCCCCTCTCCGCTCATCCGCTATTCCCTAGCTCTCTCTCTAGCCCAGACAGAAGCTGAAAGGGGGTCTTGGTTCCTGTCCTCACTGTCCTCCTGTCCTCACTGCGGGGCTTACGCAGAGTGGGCTCCCTCAAGAATCAATAAGTCCTCCTTGACCAGCCCGGTGACTACCATCTTTTCTAAATCATACTCTCCCGTCCTCACCCCACTCCTAAGCATCAGCAAGAACCTGCTCTTTCTCCAGACCCAAAGGCTGGAAAAACAGAGGCACTTACTGTCTTATTGTGGGCAGGAATATTCAACAGAGGGAACTGTTCAGAACTCTATGGGACCTGGTATGGATCAAGTTCAAAAGGGATTTGGAGCCGGGAAGGAGGTGCAAGGACTGAGGCCAGCGGCACAAGCAGCATTTGCACTGTGCGAGGGAAGGAAATACACAGAGAGGCACTAGACCCAGGGGTTGCTAAAACACTCCATAGCAATCAAGATAAAGAATATGTGAATACCATGTTTTTTTAAAATCAAAGTGAATTTTTTTTTAATTCGTGATGAGAAATATATCAACATTTTAAGTAAAGACAGGATCCAGCTCAGGACTGAGGCTTAGGGTGAGACAAGCGAGGTGAGTCATACAAGTATAGGGTGGAATCCTGTCTTGATATTTTGTTCATCAGATATTGCACATATATATATATATTAGTAGTTTTGATTTTTTTTTAAATGTTGCGTTAATTTAAAATATTTCATAAGTAAAGAAATAATAGCATTGATCTTGTTCACTGAGTTTTTGGTGTAAACCCTCCCTTAAATTTTGCACCCAAGGCTAATGCCTCACTTGCCTTACCCTAGTCCCAGCCCTGGAGTGGGAACAGGTGTCCAAGTGTCCTGAGGCTGCTGACACACTTTCTAGATATGTGGGAACCCACCCAGTCTCCTTGGTGGAACTTAGCCTACATTCATTCATTGGCTCGTTCAATACAGTTTAGTGTTCCCACTGCCATTCCCAGCATTGTGCTAGCTTTGGGGGCTGACTTCGTCCCTGCCCTAATGGTGCTTATGATCTCAAGGAGGAGAAGATCTTACATACACAGTTACTCAAATAACTACTTCATTCCAATAAAGTGTTGCAAAGGAAATTTTATGGCACCAAGAAGCATGAAATCTCCAGACCCAACTGGGCGTCAGGAAAGGCTTCCCAGAGTAAGCAACATTTTAGCTGAGAATTAAAGCATGGATAAGCTCTGGAAGCACAGATGTAAGGGAGAAGATTCCAGGAGGAAGGAATCTTCCCCTGCAAATGCCCTGGGGTAGGAAGGAGCTCAGAGGGCTGAGGGAGAGCAAGGTCTCCATACTTTCTCCTGGACTCACTTTCAGGTTGGGTTTGGGAAGATAAATAGCAGCTCAAGGTGATGGTTCCTGGGCCTGGACATCAATCACAAGAGGAACATGTTAAAAATGCATATTCTCAAGCCCCAGCTGCAGAAACCATGTTTCAACAGACCTGAAGCGGGGCCCGGGAATCAGGTTCAGTCTCAGTCACTCCCTGGCATTTCAGCATCCCCAGACTAAGAAGGTCCCACCCAGGCGTCTGCCCACGAGACACCTGCCACCTGGTGAGCTAGGCCGTGTTACTCTCTGCAGGTTTGAGTGGTTCAAGGACCTGGGGCTGAAGTGGTATGGCCTCCCCGCTGTGTCCAACATGCTTCTGGAGATTGGCGGCCTGGAATTCAGCGCCTGTCCCTTCAGCGGCTGGTACATGGGAACAGAGATCGGTGTCCGTGACTACTGTGACAACTCGCGCTACAACATCCTGGAGGTAAGGTCCCTCCCTGGTGGCCCAGGCTCAGCAGTCCTTCCCCACAGCTGAGCTTTGGAGCTTGGAGTGTGGAAGGGGTTAGAAGAGAACTGCAGTCCTGGTAAAGCCCCTGGAAATTGCAGAGGCATCCGTGTCTTAAGCAGTGATGTTGTCAACAGCAAACGCACACATAGCACATACCGTGTGCTAACACTGTTCAGAGCACTTGGCATGTATTACATGCTCACTGTCTCCTCACCGTAACATTGAGGTGTGATCATCCCCCTTTTACAGATGAGGAAACTGAGGACTTTTGGGGGGCTGAAGTGACAAGCTCAAGGTCACAAAGCCAGCGAGTGGCAGGGCCAGGATGTGAGCCCAGCCTCTTTTATGGTCCACGTTCATAACCACTCTGCTACACTGCCTCTCGGTGTTAAACCTTGTTAGAAGAGTCTGAGAATCACCCACAAACCTGAGACATATTTAGTCTCTTTTCTGAAAAAACAAGGATGGGGGGTTGGTAGTGTTTCCCACTCTAAGCATTTCTCAGTAGAGGGTCCAGTCCCCTCCCTGGCTGAGTCATCCTCATCAACTAAAGAGCACTGGAGGGATGCTTCCTGAAGCTCAACTTTGATGCAAGCATCAGGATTGCTGTTTTTGTAAGCAAATGGTGTCCCTAACAACAGTCTGCTGCTGTTGGTCTTGTTTCAAAAGACAGCACCGAGAAACAGAGAAGTTGAGTGCTGAGCCTTGTCACAGTATATAAGGCGTGAAGCCAAGATTAAAACTCGGAACCAAGGTTTGTGTTGTTAAGATCCACTGGTGTCACCCTGGAAAACAGACGCAGCGTCCTCAGCCTTGCCACACATTGAAGTTACCTGGGGAGCTTTTTGATTCCTGGGCCCCATTCCCCAGGTTTCTGATGTCACTGGGCTGAGGGAGGGCTTGGGCATCAGCATTTTGCAAAGTTCCCCAGAAGATTCTACTGGGCAGCCACTAATCCATACAAATTTCTGGCAGGGAAGGAAAAGATATTTCAGGCAGTTTCCATACATCTGGTTCAAGTTGCATTTGGGGATTTATTTGTCACATAGGTTTTTTTTTTTTAATTTCTATTCTTTAAACCAAAGTAATGCTGCAGAATAACAATAGCAGCATGACTAACTATACACACTTTCTGCTTTCATAAACTAACCCAAGTTTTATACATACTTGTGTAAAGCAACAGCCAATTTCTTAATTTCTGCAAATGTGTCACTGATAAAAACCCCAAGCAGAACCTAACACCTCAGCCTCGAAGAGTGAATTAATAAGTCCTCTTTCTGATCTCTGCTTACATTTCAGTTGCAAAGAATAGTCACCGAGGAAGTTAAATGAGACTCTCTGCCACCCTAACCCTCCAATTCCAACTGTCATGATGTACAAGTGTTGACAGCTGGGGCAAGGAAACAATTTACCCAAACCTGAGAAGTTGCTGCATTCTAGCCCCGTAATGAGACCTGGGTTCCCACCAGTGACTGGATTGACAGAGGAAGCAAAAAGCGGGACTTTAATTAGTGGATCTGTTGTTGGGTCTTCCCTACTGCTGACATCAGCTCCTGCTTCTGCTTTAGCTGAAACATAAATATCATGAGTTGTTTTTTGGCAAGTAATTTTGCCAAAAGCATTGGCTTGTTAGGGTACAGCTCCCAGGTCTTGGACATTTGGCATCTCCCTGGGCTCCAACGCTGAGGCCAACTGGTTCTGTAAACCTTGGATAAGCCTAGGTAATTCACTGAGCCTCAGTTTCCCCATCTGTCCATCAGGTGTCCTTGTGAGCTCAAAGCACCCATGGTCTAGATTCTAAGTATTGACCACTTCAGGAATGGAACAGGATGGATGGGAGTTTCCATACATGTGCCTACTACAAAGCAGATGGTGTCACTCCCAGACCCACATCTCTGCTTAAAATGCTCTATAGACACCCCCCCATCACATCTGGAATAAAATCCTGACTCCTTGGCACATCCTTCAAGGTCCTGCATCATCGGGTTCTGCCACTCTCTCCCACCAGCACTTTTTCTCACCACCATCCGAGCACTCTGGCCTTCTTTCTGCATCTCAGATGCCCCAAGCCTTATCCTACCCTGGGAACTTTGCATGTGATGTTCTCTCTGCCTAGAACATTCCCTCCCCACATCTGTAAATGTCTTGCTTCTTCTCATCACTTAGGTCTCATCTGAGTGCCGTCTCCTCAGTGGGCTTTCCCTGACTACTGCAGCCGAATTAACCCAGCCCCCATATCACTCTTTATCCCATTGCCTTGTCCTGTTTTCTTCCTAGGAATTAGCATTCATCACAACATTGACTCTCTCTCTCCCCCAGTAGATCATAAGCTTAGTGATTAAAGGGCCAGCCAAGTCTCCAGTTTCCTGCTGCTGGTAGGTTCTCAATAAAAAAATCTTTTGAGTGACAGTGAGTTAATCAGCCTGTGAATGAGTTGATTAATTAATTAAGAAATTCATCAATGATGCTAGCCCTGTCCCTCATCGGTCTCAAACCCAGAGGTGCCCCAGCCTGTGAGTCTAAGTTTCCTTCCCCTTTCAGGAAGTGGCCAAGAAGATGAACTTGGACATGAGGAAGACATCATCCCTGTGGAAGGACCAGGCTCTGGTGGAGATCAATATTGCAGTTCTCTACAGCTTCCAGGTAGCACGAGGGCCCGTACCACCAGGGTCATGCTTCAAAAGGGAGCTAAAACCTTTCAGAGTCTTTGTGCGGAGGGTCCAGAAGCCTAGCTACCAGAAACCGCCTTTGGGGGACTCTGTTCACCAGCATGGTCTACTTCTTGTCCTACATGCCTTTCTCTCCAGTGTGGATCTTGGGTGGGGACCCTTTGATGAAGAGATGAACAGATTGGGGGGTGGGGCAGGGGAGTTGTGACGTTTTGCTTATAACTCTTTAGAATTGAGATGACAGGCATCCTCTGTGTCTTGTCATCTCATAGGGACTCAGACTCTCACATAACAGAGACAAACACTCATCATCATTGTAAGTAACATATAGGTCCTTAAATGCATGTGGCTCTGGGGTAAATGGTATAATAGTAGGATGGCTGAAAAGTTGTCACCTAAACCACAACACTTTTGAGAGCTAAGGGTGACACTATTAATCATGCCAGGACAACAGGCATAAACCAGTATTCTCCTGTACAAACCGGGAAACATAGAGAATTGAAGTCACTCTTTATAGCAGAGACAATCTCTGTCCTCCGGAGGCTTGCAGTCTAGACAGCTAGACCTCTAGACACATGAGAAAACACACAGGCAGTAGAATGAACATGTTAAATCAAGCCATGGGTTGTGGATAGATATGAATAGAAACCCTAGGTCCCCATGTCTGGGGTGGGGAGAATGGGTACACTGAGGAATGTCACAGGGAAGAGACAGGTTGAGACAGGGCAAGAGGGAAGAGGCTACCTCCCTCCTCTCTAACCCTGGAGGAAGTGAGGTTTCAGGAGTCATTGAAATGATGGGACATGGCTTGGTGGCCCAGTGGACTAGTACAAAGACCAGCGAGCCAGAGACAGCAGGGATGTCAGTGAGGTGAGTGGTTAAGAAAGAAAGCGCAGGAAGGAGGCAGTTTCCGTGGGCAGGCAGGGAAACATCGCTTGGACAAGGTATGAACTCAGGCCTGCCAACTGTAGCAGGTCCTGGACACTCGGTCCTCCCACATCTGCTGTGATTGACTCATTTTACTTTCAATCAACTCCTCTTTGTAGCTTAAAAATGTGTATTTTGGGCTGGCCCGGTGGCGCACTGGATAGTGCGCCGCTTGGGAAGCGCGGCGGCGCTCCCACCCGAGGGTTCAGATCCCACATACAGACCGGTTCCCGCTCACTGGCTGAGCGAGGCGCGGGAAGCAACACCGAGGGTTGCGATCCCGTTGCTGGTCCCCGGTCCAGTACGGGGGCGTCACTGAGGGTTGCGATCCGTTGCCGGACACGGAAAAAGACAAAAGACAAAAAAAAAAGTGTGTATTTTAAGAGGGTTTTATATCAGCACCACAAATGGAGAGCCAGTATTGGTTGCCATAGAAACAAGGTAATTGTGATATTAAGTAAATAAACAAATAAACACAAGGAAAACAAAATAAAGTTGTTCATTCTAGCTAGATCCTGCCTGAGGTTCTCCTCTATTATTTATTTTTAAAAAAAAAAGAAAGGAGGAAGGAAGATTGGCAAGAAAGGTGTTAAAGACACATTAGCACAAAACAGAGACTTTCTCCTGCATATAATTAGGAAGGCTGAAAAAGAACTGCAAAGAGAATCACTGTTTCACTTCACACTGCTTAAAATCATCTCCAAGAACACCCCTTGGGAAACACTGCTCTATGGGGAAGGGATTTCCAAAATACCCCAACTTCTCTTACCTCCTGACTCCTTGTCCCCTCTTCTCCCACAGAGTGATAAAGTGACCATTGTTGACCATCACTCTGCCACCGAGTCCTTCATTAAGCACATGGAGAATGAATACCGCTGTCGGGGGGGCTGCCCTGCTGACTGGGTGTGGATTGTGCCCCCCATGTCTGGCAGCATCACCCCCGTCTTCCACCAGGAAATGCTCAACTACCGGCTCACCCCTTCCTTCGAATACCAGGTCCTGCCCCCTCCCTGCCTCTTTTCGTGCTGAGTCTTCCACATCTAGTGTGTATGTTATACTTAGACACATCTCAGTTCAGGCTTGCGCTTAGACATGCAACTGCCCAATAGCCACATGTGGCTAGTGGCTGCCATATTGGACAGCACCGGTTTAGCTGAAGACCAGTAGAGACAAAATGAGTAATGAACAGGGGTCACAAAAAGAAAGTTTGAGAGGGACTGAGGACTGAGTGGGAGGGGCTAGCAGGACAGTACAGGGGGGCTGGACCAGCCCCTCTGTGTGCAAAGACCCGTGTGGTCACTATTGGCAGAAACTTCCCTTCAAGGGCTCAGGGTTGGGCAGCCACAAGCCCCAGGGAGCCCTGAGCATCTCCAAGAGGAGCCACATTCCTTCACTGCAGTGACCATTGTCCTGTCTCTCCTTCCCAGCCTGATCCTTGGAACACCCACGTCTGGAAAGGCACCAATGGGACCCCCACAAAGCGGCGGGCCATCGGCTTCAAGAAACTGGCAGAGTGAGTCTTCTGCAGTGGGTGGGTGGGTGGATGGATGTGCCCACAAACTCAGAGAGCCCCCAGAAAGGAGGCTGGGCAGATGCTTGTGCCGTCTCACCTCTCATAGGGTAAGGTTTCTCCATTTTCTCCAACCCCCTGTGCCTTCTTTGCCTCTGAGTCTGGGATGTGAAAGTTGCCACAAATCTCCTTCTCAACCTCCCTTTCCTTGCCTTGCTTTCCTAAATTCTTGTCTTGGAGGCAGTGGTATGTTAGTGAGCCAGCTCTCCTAATGATAATAATAATAATGCATTGATTTGTAATGCTTGCCAATTTCTATGGTGTAAATACTCCTGCTATGGCCAATTTCAAGCTACCAACAGGAAGTCATCAAACCCAGAGTAGAAAGGAGCCAGGGTGGGTTGGCTCCAGCACACAACTGCCTAGAGAGCCCTCTGACCCAACGCTGACTCACTCACTCATTCATTTACTCAGTCATTCATTCCTTTAGCCAACAAATGAGTACCGAATACCTTCCCTGTCTAGGCACTGTTCTAGGCTCCAGGGATGTCATGGTGAGCTAGATGAATGTGGTCCCTGCTCTCAAGGAGCCCATGGCCCTTCATTTGCCAAATCACACAAATACAGTCAACATTGCAGCTGTGGCAGGTGCCATCGAGGAATGGTTCATGGTACCATAAAAGAGACTTCACTGAGTTTGGGAAGTTGGGGAGAGCTTCCTGGAGGATGTGACAATTGAGCTGAGGAATGAGATGACTTAGGCTTAACTAAGCAAAGAGGAGAAGAAAGGGAGTTATGGACCAAAACAACTGAGGAGTAATTTACCTGAAGAACGTTTAGCCAGCCAGGGGACCAGTGACAGGGTGGGGTCAACTGAGATAATTTAGTGGGGATGCCAGCCTTCTCCCCAAAGAAAGAGAACCCCACTGAGCCGCTCAGCAGAGACACCTGCTTGGAACTAACTTTCTGGCAGAAGACACGGGCATGTACTGTCTTTTCTCAGGCCCCTCGAGTCTGGAATCTCTATGAATAGCATCTAGTTGTACAACAGGTGCTATCTGTGCCTTAGACCCCAGAGGCAAGACACTGGTGGGCCTTGCAGGGACTCAAACTGAGGTCGAGGCTCCACTAATACAGCCTGCGGGATCTCTCTCCTCTCTCCTTCCGTCTCTCCTTCCATCTTAATCCTGTCCTCCAGCCAAGCAAAACACATCAGCAGCCATCCTTTTTCTAACAAGAGTACTCAAATATTCTCAGGGAGAGCAACCTTTGGCTTCACCTCGGCTCGATTGTCTTTGGGGGAAGAAGGGAGGGAGAAATTTGAAACATTAATTGCATTATTAAGTTTGGGGTAGAAACAATGGGAGTTAATTATAGCTGTATTTTTATGCTCAGATCATTCAAAGGGAATTCTCCAGGCACCTTTTATTCCTTTCTGTTTCTCCCCCTTCGTTCGGAGTCTTCCTGCAGAGTGGGTGGTTTCCCTGATTTTAAAGAGGGATGAATTTACCACCTATAATCCCCAGGTGGGGGATAATTAGCAATTTGTCTACACTGAGATTCCTAGCTAGAAGAGGGCTGCTCGCTAGGAAGTTGAGCCCAGGTATTCCTGAGGCCCTGGCCTGCCTGCCACCCTGGCCCCCCTGCCCAGTAGTAGGGAAGGAAGGGTTTGGGCTTCGTTTAGTAGGAAAGAGGCTGGGCTTGACATTTAAACTCCCCAGCATCTTTTAAAATTCATAACTTCCTTTTGATAGATATTTATTTAGTGCCTACTAGGTACTGGGCTCTGTACAACACCATGGATAAGCATTGCAGAATAAATCAGACCTGGTCCTTTCCTTTGTGGACCTACAAACCTCTAAAGTCCCTTCTAATTCAATGCCTGGTGACCTATTAGGGATTCATTTCTCTCTCTCTCACACACACACACAAGTATAAGCCCCATGACAGCTGCTTGTCCATAACCAAGTTCCAATGTTCTTCAGCTCCTGTAACAACGCATAGTTAGACACTCAACAAATAATGAATGAATTAATGAACAAAGAAATGGATGAATGATCACCATCTGAGGCAATGCTTGGCAAACCAAGGTTCTCAACACAGGGATCCATCAATCAATTAACAAACTAACAAAACCGACCATTTTAACTTGTGACTAATTGCTCTGGGGCATTTAATAAAGAAGTGCATATGGTATCTAAACTCAGGGGCTTCGGGTGTCTCTGAGGAGACTCCTGAAGCTATCGAAGACCAAGACAGTAAGTTCTCTCCTGTCCTGTTGTATTTCGTGGATCACGGTTCTTGCCCAAAAGTCCCAACCCGCAATCTTCTCTCCATTCTTCATTTCCTATTTTTGTCTCCATCCTCTTTCCCCCCAGAGCTGTCAAATTCTCAGCCAAGCTGATGGGGCAGGCAATGGCCAAGAGGGTCAAGGCAACCATCCTCTATGCCACAGAGACAGGCAAATCGCAGGCCTATGCCAAGACCTTGTGTGAGATCTTCAAACATGCCTTTGATGCCAAGGTGGGTAGGAGGCAGTGCCAGCTCCTCAACCACTTATGGTAAATAAAGATGGGAAGGAGAGGGAGAGAAGTCACTGGAAAAGGACCCAGTGACTGAAAGGGCAGTGGGTAAAAGGACACCTGAAGAGGCCCATCAGCACATAGGCACACATTTGCACAAATTTCAGGGGACTGTGATGCCCCTCCCCCCATGAACTCTCTAGGAAACACAAAACAAACTTCCTATCTCTAGAGCAAAGCATTAGAAGGTTTATAAGAAACCATTCTGAGGTCAGTTTGGTAAGCTCTGCATTAAATACAGCTCAGTGGAATTCATTGCTGTGGGACTTCTCAGAGCCTTTAATCTGTAATCACCAAAAGAGGAGAGGATAGAATATAAGTGTTTCCCAAACATATTTGACCACGGATCACTTATTTTCACTGAACATCTTGGGAGACTGGGCTTCCCTAGATCCTACTTTGAGAAATGTCGTGCAGGTGATGCTAAGATACAGAGCAACCATCTTTCTCTAAGGCAGGTTTCTCGGGCTTGTTTGGCCCAGGTGCTCCACACTGCTGGAAAGAGGAGTAGAGAGGAGGCTGAGCAGACCTGGTCAGATCCAGCCAGGTCATTCCCAGCCTAAATGTGGTCAGGAAGGACCCGGGATTGGTTCGTTGTAAGAAGCCCAAGGGCTTCAATCAAGGTCTGTCTCTACTGGCAGCCAACCCCTTGGACCATTGTCCCATACTGTCTACAATCCTTCAGGCCACAGTGGCCATAGTAAAGTCTCACGCTACCAAAGAAGCTTTTAGTTCTACCCGCTTGGTCCCATTGAAATACAGACAACCCAGAACATTTGGTTCTCCGTCCAGAAGAGATGACTCAAAATGACTCACCTTCCTTTCTCTCTCCTCTCCTTCCCCCATCACTCTGTTCTTTCCCACCTCTTCCCTGTCCTTGCCACCTTCTTTCTTCCTCTCCCCCACCCTATGCCTTTGCCCTTGTCCTTGGCCACCTAGGTGATGTCCATGGAAGAATATGACATTGTGCACCTGGAACATGAAACTCTGGTCCTGGTGGTTACCAGCACCTTTGGCAATGGAGACCCCCCTGAGAATGGGGAGGTGAGATAATCTTTCACCTGTTCTAGCATGTGGTTCCAACAGTGGGAAGAACAGGCCACAGCTTGGACCCTTTCCCTACACCTGCTATTCAGTAGCAAGCCCTCCCAGAGCCTCAAAGCCAGTTATGCAAAAATATTGGACAATTCCAAGGCCTCAGTCTATTGGTGTCCACTAGTTAGCTGGTCCCTGGAGAAACTGTCATCACCTAAGGGAGCTACTTGTTTGGAATGGATGCTCCAATCATGAGCTTGTTGTCCCCTGCTCCAGATGAGAGGAAGTAGAGACAATATTTTTACAGCAAGAAGGCTACTATATTAGTCTGTTTCCTGTTGCTTATAATGCAATACTTGAAACTGGGTGATTTATAAAGAAATAGAATTTATTTTTTACAGTTCAGGGGCTGGGAAGTCCAAAGTCCAGGGAACACATCTGGTGAGGGCCTTGGTCTTAGTGGAGACTCTCTACAGAGACTCAGGGTATCACGTGGTGAATGGGCTGAGCAAGAGAGAGCCAACCTCTTCACTCGGTCTCCTTTTAAAGCCATCAGAACCACACCCATGGCCACCCACTAAACCATCAATGGATTAATCCATTCAGGAGGGTACAGTCCTCACTATCTAATCACCTCTTAAGGAACCCACCTTTCAATTTCCATAATAGGATTTCCCACACTCTTAACACTGTTACAATGGAGATCAAGTCTCCAACACATGAACCTTTGAGGGACACATTCAACCCACAGCAGCTACCAAGGGGAGTCGTGTGCTGGGGTAGGGGATCCACACTTACAGTCCTTTTAACAGCCCTTCCACTGCATGTGCGGCTCAAGCATTACTGTCCAGCCTGAGCCCCCGGCCACACCTGACATCCTGGCTCCCGGATATCAGGCTTCTCTAGCTAGTCAGGACCCCAGCCCCTCGGTGCCTGCCCCTTGTCTGGATTTACCAATGCATGCCTCACATTTTGCTCGTCTGTTTCGGCCTCCAGAAATTCGGTTGTGCCTTGATGGAAATGAGACACCCCAACTCTGTGCAGGAGGAGAGGAAGTAAGTAAATGGCCCCTCCAATGTCACATGACTCCCCCTGGGGGGAAATTGTCTTTCAGCTCCTGGGGATCACATTTGCCTTCTGGATGGTGGTTGTGGCCCATTTTAGCTGGTGGGTATCTGCGGTGCACTGGGGCTGATATTTTGGTGCTAAGTCACTTCATAGCCCTGTGCCTCAGTTTCTTTTTCCATCAAGCAGGGGTTATAATACCTTCCTTAATTTTCTAATCGGTAAGAATCAAATCAGAAACTAGATGTGAGAGTCCTGTGGAAATTAAGAGCACTGTATAAATACCAGTTCTTATTCTTTCTCCCCCTTTGGAAACCCACGTTCAAAATCAGTGAAAGGAGCTTCTTTCCTTAGAACTTTTCTGTCGGCTGCTCAGAGTGGAGCTGCAGCTAATGTGGAGTTGCACCTAAGGCTGAGTTCAAAAGATAGATACAGTACCTCATAAGATGAAAAATATCTGTGGTCAAAAAGTTGTTCACAGTGGAATTGCATCTAATGTGGGGTTGAGTTCTAAAGGGATTTCATAATGTGAAAAACATCTGTAATAAAAATTACCCTTGAAAAGCCCTTATATCCCCTGTAATGTATAGAACATATGGCATGTGCACACTGAGCTGCTTTCAAAGAGGCCAACTCAGTGTCTGTTCCAGCATGGAGCAGGTCCCTGTGTCTTCAGGTAGGAGCATCAGATGCTGTAGCTGGCTGCTGTTCACAAGCTGTGTTATGCAGAACATCCCTCCTGGTTTTCTCTGTGCTGAGCACATGTTGCCAAACTCACGTACATTTGATACCCAGGGAATGGACAACCACTGAGTCCCTGGTGGTCAGCCCTCATCCTGCACTCAACTCCAGCATCTTAGTCCTCACTCTCCCTGCCCCTCCCCTTCTCCCCCCATCCTGAGTGGCCTCCCAGCAGGTTTCCCCTCACCCCTCCTTCGGGGAGAGATAGGGCACCATCGATTCTCCCCTCTAGGTACCCGGAACCCTTGCGTTTCTTTCCCCGTAAAGGGCCTCCCCTCCCCCATGGTGACACAGAAGCCCACAGTCTGGTTGCAGCCCGTGACAGCCAGCACAGGTAGAGTGCGTGTGTGTGCACACATGTGCATGTGTGTGTGTGTGTGTGTGCAAGTGTGTGGGTGCATGCCTGTGTGCCTGCAAGCATGCATGTGTGGACATGCATATGTGCACATGTGTGAACATGCGTGTGTGCATGTGTGTGCATGTATGCCGAATGCCTGAACATCCAAGGCCACATCCAGGTCTCAACGAGACCTGAGTTCTAACCCAGGCTGTGCCACTAACTCACTAAGCAACCTTGACCTCTCTGGGCCTCAGTCTTTCTCATCTGCCAAATGGGGAGAGATTATCTCTTCCCTGGCCACCTCTGGAAGCTGTTACCGAGGATCAAAGGATAGAGAAGGATACCAAAGGGGAAAGCATTTGGAAAGACCTCTGGCCTCATATGAATACACGTGCTGTTATTTTTGCCCCACAACCATCAACCATCCCTCCCCCACTAACAACACAGCCACCCCCTGATATGTTGCATGACTTATTTGGAGGAATGACTCAATGTGAGACAATTTTAGGGCAGAAAATACACTTGCATATATTTAGAACTTTCCTGATGCTGGAGCAAAAACTTTGAAGAACATCCAGCTTAGGAACCCTGCTGCCAGAATGCACAATTTCTTTTTTTTTTTTGTCTTTTATACTCAGATTTGTGTGTTGGATTTTGATCTGGAGTTTTGGTTTTGGTTTGGGGTTTTTGGCTTTTGGTTTGTTTTGTTGGTTGGTCTTGGGGATATTTTTTGGTTTTGCCTTGTTTTGCTTTTGCCTTGTCAGAGCACAAAACTTACCACTTTTAGAGGAAAACTGAGAAACTGGATTTTTTTTTAAGTCTCAAAGCTCCTGAGCCTCTGATGCTGAAGCTTGAGTTCCAATGACATGTTTCTTCCCCTCCAAAACAAGTTAATAAAAACATGCAATTTTTTCGTAGCAGACATCAGTGCTGAATAGTTTTCATGTTTACTTGAAATGTGAAATGTGACAGACGCCTGAAATGTTTAAGGTCCATAACTTTATGGAAGAAGAGTGTTGAATGGGATAGTCCAGCACTGTCTGTAGAACTTTCTACAATGATGGAAATGCTCTATAGCTATGTTGTTCAATACAGCAGCCATTAGCCATGCACGGCTACTGAGCACCTGAGATGTGGCTGGTACAAGTGTGGAGCAGAATTTTTTACTGTGTCTAATTTGAATTGATTTAATTTTAAATTTATATAACCACACATAGCCAATGGCTACTATAATGGACAGCACCGGACTAGTTCCAAGCTACTTAAATTAAAGTGAGGTCTAACAACTAGCAACATTGGCTTCTTCTGGGAGCTTGTTAGAAATGCGGCCACTCAGGCCCTGTCCCAGACCTACTGAATTAGAATCTGCATTTTAACAAGATCCCAGGATGATTCTTGTGCACTTTAAGATTTGGGAAGCAAGGAAGCCTGGTTTAATGGTTAGGGGGTGGTCAATTCTATTCCTGGCTTTTTACTGATTAAATCATTTTAACTCTATGGGTCTCAAGTTTCCTAAGTCAAACATGTCCAGTGATCTTTTAAATACAAGTACAGGTAGGGTCAAGTGCAGGTAGATAGTTACCATTGCAGCGGGCATGGGTAAGTCAGCACATTCTAGAAGAGGCCTTTAGGAGTGCTGTAGTTTGATTCAACACACAAGAGAAGATCCTAGAACCATGACTGGTAACTTGAAGATCCAATGGGAGTGTTGATCTCCGGAAGGGGCTCCAAGCCAGAGCTCACAGACTGCTTCATTTTGGCAGGAGCTACAAGGTCCGATTTAATAGCGTCTCCTCCTACTCTGACTCCCGCAAATCATCAGGTGATGGGCCTGACCTCAGGGACAACTTTGAGAGTGCTGGACCCCTGGCCAACGTGAGGTGAGCAAGGGGCCCAGGGGTTCAGGAGAGACTAAGGCTCTTGGGGAGCTGGACCTAGCTGCAAAGTGGGCTCCTTGTTGTGGGGGAGGGAGGTCTCCCTTCCATGGCCACTTATCTCCTGTAAACTCAGCTGCCTCCTGGCTGTCTGGGACCCCTCCCCCATTAAAGCACACTGCCTGGTTTCTTCAAGCTCTGTATTTGATCCTTTCAGTGACTTCTCTTCCTATACACACTCCCTAGGTCCCCATTACCCAAGATTCACCCCATCATTTGTGCTGAAGGATATTAATCCCTGGATATTGCTCAATGAGTTGCCCTTCCCAATGAATACATTTAACACTCAATAGAAGCTTCTGGAGACAACCTGCCATGACCCAGTGGTTCTCAACCTGGAATGCACATCAGAATCACCTGGGGATATTTGCGATATACCAATATGATAACCAAGCCCCACCTCCAGAGACTCTAATGAAATTGGTCTAAAACTGGGCACAAGCATTGCTTTCTTTCTCTTTTTTTCCTTTAAATCTCCCCAATTGGCTCTACTGTGCTGTCAGATTTAAAAAATACTGGCCTAACCCCATATTTTCCAAAGTGTAGTCACATACCATGTGATAATTTTAGGTGGCACATAGACAAATATTTTGTATTTCAACAGCTTCATATTCAGTTTAATGGGTATTTGGAAAGAAATAAAAGTGGGATGTCAAACCCTTTGGTCTCATGAATATTGATCAGACAAGGCTGATGTGGGCAGCCCTGTAGGAAGAACGTTCAGGCCTGGCCACGAATCCCTCTGACCTTTGCTAACTGAGCCTTCTCCATAACTGCTCAGAGCAATACTTGGTAGACGATACAGATCACAAGGTTCCTAGGTATTGAAGAATCATGTCCATCAGGACTTTTTTTTAGCAGGCTTTAATTTTTCCCCCTGCCCCGCCATATGCACAGCCTCTCCCACTATTTGTTAGAATCGATGAACCTACATTGATACATCATTTTGAGCCAAAATCCATAGTTTACATTAGGACTCACTCTTGGTGTTGTGCCTTCTACGGTTTTGACACCAGTACGTTTTTTTAGCTGGACATTGAAACATCAGTTCTGGAGTTTGACAGTTAGACTCATTTTTCCCTTATTAAATCTATCGCAGCAGGAGTTGGCAGATGAATGCCTGGGGCCAAATCCAGACTGGCCACTCCATGTTTTTGTACAACCCATGAACTAAGAATGTTTTTTTTATAGATGAAAATTTGTAATCAATTTGATAATAGATAATATTATCTTTGAACTCCAATTAAGCAGAATGTTTTCCCCTGCAAAAGAGAATTTCATTCTTCTCATTAGCAGATCTGTATTACAAAAAATCATACTCAATTATTACTATTATGTTTTTAATTGTGTCAATTTTAAAAAGTGCAGGAATTTGTTTTCTTTCTTGTTATATAAGTTTCAATTAATATCATAGCTTTGATTTTGCTTCTTGGCCCACAAGCCTAACGATATTTGTTTTCTGGCCCAGTATATAAGATGTTTGCCAACACCTGGTTTGGAAGCTTAAAATAGGAATTTTGAAATCATAAGATGAATATTGTAATGGAAATGTGAGTCTAGTAGTGAACGTAGTGTAAGTCTTCAGGTCCATTGAGAAACATATTAATGAATCAACCACTTGAACCATCTTTGGTGAACACAAGAGTTGGGTGTCTTAGACCATTCAGGCTATTGTAACAAAATACCATAAATGAGGTAGCTTATAAATAACAGGAATTTATTTCTCACAGTTCTGGAGGCTGGAAAGTCTGAGATCAAGGCACTAGCAGGTTTGCTGTCTGGTGAGGGCCTGCTTTCTGGTTCATAGATGGTGCCTTCTGGCTGTGTCCTGGTGGAAGGGAAGAACTCTGCTCTCTTCAGCCCCTTATAAGGGCACTAATCCCATTCATGAGGTCTCCACCCTCATGACCTCATCACCTCCAAAAGGCCCCACCTCCTAATACCATCATGTTTGGGGATTAGATTTCAACATATGAATGCTGGGGAGACACAAACATTCAAATCATAGCACTGGGTTTGATGAGCTAGTGAGTAAAAATTAAAAGCAAGTTAAAGAACCCTGATAAGTAATTAACCATATTAGTGGTAGTCAAATATGGCGGACATCACAAACATTAATAACAAAGATTTGGGAAATAACACCTTAACCACAAAACATGACTAGTGCTAGGAGTTTCCAAATCTGCACTGGGCTAAGACTAAGGCCGATGGCTTGGGGCAGGGGTGCCCTTTCCTGGCGCCCCTCCAGTCAGTCCACAGCTGGTCACCACCTCTCTCTACATGTCAGGCCACCACCCTGCAAGGAAAAGGTGAGGTATCCAGATCCAGGAAAATCATGGGTTAAGGAGTGATGGGGGGAAATGCTTCCTAATCCCACATGCTTTGTTTGGAAATGCTCTGGAGCCCCCAGGGAAAGGAGTGTAGGAAATAAGAGAAGGGTTAAATGAGATAATATGTACTTGGATTTGAGAGGAGTGGATATTAACCTATGTTAACCTGTGTTTGATTTGTGAGACACCTAGACCCACCTCAAGTTCATTCTTTGGTGATGGAGAGACCCTTCCCAACTTCCCCCACTTCCATCCCTCCTCCCCCATCTCAATCTGTCACTGTCTTGTCCCCATCATCCTAAAAAAGAAATTCAAGGGCAGGGCCAGACTGTGTATGGAGCAGGTTAAATAGTTCCAATTCTTGGCTTATTTGACATGACAGTCTACAGCAGAACACTCTGACCCAAGGAAAGAGTGGGGCAGGGCGAGGTGGCATATCCTCATCCTGTTTGTGAATCTGTTGCTCCTGCCCCTGTGAGGCCTAGAGCTACAACCAGGACCATGCCCTGGAAATGTGGCAGAACGTGTCCGCATAAACTGGCAAGAGGGGCCACTTGGGACACAGCCCCCCACTTCTCATACTTCAGTCAACCTAGAGAAAAATCTCATTAACTTGACCCCCACTGGTTCATACACCAACATTTTCTTGGTGATATCTTTGCAAACAGGGTTTGTGAAGCAAATTGATTTCACAGACATCACAAGGGGTGGATCCAGCACGTTTATAACTGTTTTATCCTCTTTTAGAAGAAACTGCTTACGTACCAACATTTGATGTGTTCACGACAAGTCCTCTGGTCTCTCCGTTAGTACAGGTCCCCGAGGACTGCTGTGTTATAGTTTTCATTGTCTTTGTACTTAAAACTAATCTAGTTGTGTTACTTGTGAAATCCAAGCCTTCCACTAACATAGACTAATTCCCCCAACTAGTCTGGCTTAGAAAAGGACACACAAGAAACAGCCAATGGTTTTTGGTCAGTGCTATCCCCAACCTGTCCTCCTTAGAACCAACTGGAATCTCCTCCTGAGGATGGTGATACTGAGCAGAGATCAGAGGAAGGGAAGAGGCCTCCAGGATTCTCAGTGTAAAGATGGCCTTCCACAGATGGTGCCTGACCACCATGGGCTAAACATGATACTTCCTGAGATACCAGATACATTAGTGTGCTAGAGCTGCCATAATAAAGTACCACAGACTGAGTAGCTTAACAGAAATATATTTTCTCATAGTTCTGGAATCTAGAAGTCTAAGATCAAGGTGCCAGTGGGGTTGGTTTCTGGTGAGGCCTCTCTTCCTGGCTTCTAGATGGTCACCTTCTCTCTGTGTCCAGAGAGAGCTCTGAGGTCCCTTCCTCTTCTTATAAGGACACCAGTCCTATTGGATCAGGGCCCACCTTGTGACCTCATTTAACTTTAATTACCTTCTTAAAGGCCCCATCTCCAAATACAGTCATATGGGGGGGTTAGGGCTCCAACATGAATTTTGGGGGGACACAATTTAACCCATAACACCAGATGCCCCCCATACACCCACAGTCCCTTAGCATGGACCTTCTGTTGTCTCCCTGGTAGGTTCTCAGTGTTCGGCCTTGGCTCACGGGCGTACCCTCACTTTTGCGCCTTTGGACATGCCGTGGACACCCTCCTGGAAGAGTTAGGAGGGGAGAGGATCCTGAAGATGAGGGAAGGAGATGAGCTCTGTGGGCAGGAAGAGGCTTTCAGGACCTGGGCCAAGAAGGTCTTTAAGGTAATTGTCCCCAGATCTCAGAAATCCAGGAGAAGTGATACTTCCCACAGCTCCCAGAGACAGTACCTAAACCATCAAGAAGGAACTTGAGAGAACCCTAGCTACTCTCCCTATGTATCCAACCAGGATACAGGTTTAAACAGCTCAGATGAGTATGGGTGGCCTTCAAACGCACATTTTCTACCCAGATCCCAACATCTTACATTATGGGCATTAAAAAAAATTATAGAATCTTGAAATTTCAGGGCTGGGAGGAATCCATCCCTCACTCACATTTGATAGACAAGTACACAAAAACATAGTTAGTTAACCAAACTGGGGCACCATGCCTCATTGAACTGGAATTCAGGTCTCACCAATTTGTCTACTTTGACAAGCTTATTCCTCCTGTGCTAGATATTCATGGACCAATATGGTAGCCACTAGCCAAGCATGGCCATTTAAATTCAAACTTACACTAATTAAAATTAAATATAATGAATGGATAAATAAAATGTGGTATATCCATACAATGGAATATTATTCAGTCATAAAAAGGGATGAAGTTCAAATACTTGCTTCAATCATAGATGGACCTTGAAAACATTATGCTAAGTCAAACAAGCCAGTCACAAAAGACCACATATTGTAGGATTCTGTTTATATGAAATGTCCAGAATAGGAAAACCCATAGAGACAGAAAGCAGATTAGAGGTTCCCAAGGGTGGCAGGGAGTGGAAAATAGGACCGACTGCTAATGGACACAAGGTTTTCTTTTGGGAGTGATGGAAATACCCTGGAAGTAGATAGTGGTGGTGGTTGCACAACCTGGTGAAGGTTCTAAATGCTATGGAATTATACATTTTAAAACGATAGATTTCATGCTATATGGATTATATTTATATCTACCTATACAGTAAAAAATTAAATGGAATTTAAAATTCCACTCCTCATTTGCACTAGCCACATTGTGTGTGCTCAGTAGCCACTAGTGACTAGTGGTTACCATATTAGACAGTGCAGAATGTTTCCATCATGATAGAACATCCTAATGGACAGCATTGTTCTAAATGCAAGGTCACAGGAGAAAAAAGGAACCATGGTCTTCTATCTGCATGTGCGGCATGATTAAATTGGCCATCATGGGGTGGGGGTGGGGGAAGCAATGAATGTGGACCCTTTACCTGCCCCATCCTCAGCCCTGGAATGCAATCTCATCAGCAGCCCCAGGGGACAAGGGACTATGCAACCTTCTGTCATTCAATTGGCACTTTTCATCCTGAAATCAAATGCAGGTAGAGAGCAGTGAAGTCCCTGGGTTATAAGGATTTGTATGGAGGAGGCTGTGTGCATAGCCTGTTCCTGCATTTCTTCACTTAGAGATAATTGCACGGTTCTTGACTGGAATCAACCAACCTTGACGGAGCACCCAGAATCAGGACCTGTTAAAAGCCACCATACCTCTTAGCTCTCAACTTTCTATTCTCCCAGCCCACCTCCAGCTCTGGTGGCTACTAATATAATTCCTGACTCTATAGATTTATCTATTCTGGACATGTCATATGAATGGAATCATAAAATATGTGGTATTTTGTGACTGGCTTCTTCCACTCAGCACAGCATCTTCAAGGTTTATCCATGCTACAGCATGTATCAGTACTTCATTTCCTTTTGTGACCGAGTAATATTCCATTGTATGGATATACCACATTTTGTCTATTTGTTGTCAGTTGATGAACATTATTTTAAAATCAATATGAGGCCAAACAATGGTAAAAGCCACCCTTGAAAACCTTTTGAATTATCTATGGTTTTTATCTCAAAAAATAATTCTGAACTGTAATTTTTAGGATCATTAGGGTTGGAGAGTTAATGGGCTTGACAAAAAAAGAAAGGAAGGAAGGAAGGAAAATAAAAATGTATATGCAGGCATCCAGACTTTCAATATGTCTGCCTTGATACAATTTTTTAAATCTTTGGACAAAAGATAGATAGGAAATTCTAAGGTGTTTACTTTTTTCTTTAATGTTAAGCCTCTACACATGTTTGTTTTAGGAATAAATAACATATTAGAGTTACATATTAAGTAGAGGTTAGGTCCTAAAGTCATTGGTAAAGGTGATGTGTCCAGCACATCAAAGGCACTCAAAAGTGTAGGATGGATAGGCAGATGGAAGGAAGGAAAGATGGATAGAAGAGTGGGTGGATGGAAGGAAGGGAGGGAGGGATGGGTGGATAGATGGGTAGACAGATGGAGGGATGGGTGGGTAGAGGGATGGAGGGATGGGTGGGTAGAGGGATGGAGGGATGGGTGGGTAGACGGATGGAGGGATGGGTGAGTAGAGGGATGGAGGATGGGTGGGTAGAGAGATGGAGGGATGAGTGGGTAGAGGGATGGAGGATGGGTGGGTAGATGGATGGAGGGATGGGTGGGTAGACGGATGGAGGGATGGGTGGGTAGATGGGTAGATGGATGAAGGGATGGATAGATGGATGGAGAGAGGGTGGATGGATGGAGGACTGGGTGGATGGAGGACTGGGTGGATGAAGGGTTGGGTGTATGGATGGAGGGATGGGTGGATGGGTGGAGGGATGGGTGGATGGGTGGAGGGATGAGTGGGGGAAAGATACATGCCATGACTTGGAGCTACTGTGGAGGAGACCCTCTTGGCTGCAAGAGGTCACTGAAAGCCTTGTATGTACCACAGGCAGCCTGTGACGTGTTCTGCGTGGGAGATGACGTCAACATTGAGAAGGCGAACAATTCCCTCATCAGCAATGACCGCAGCTGGAAGAGGAACAAGTTCCGCCTCACCTATGTAGCCGAAGCTCCAGAACTTACACAGGGTACCTCTCAGCACCCTCCTGGGGGGCATTCATGACAGTGGGGAGAAAGGAAAGGAAGGACATCCCACCTCTGAAGATGCTGAGAGAAGCTGAGCTTCATCGCTTTGGTCTCCTTTCGTGCAGTCCCCCAGAGTGAATACACCGCTGCTGCCCCATGCTCAGTAAAACATGCGCTGGGAAGTTTCTCTCCCCAGTAGTGTGGTGTTCCCCTGAACCATCCTCTTCTCTGCTTAGTTCAACCACATTTGCTGTTTGTTCTGCATTGTCCACAACCTGCCCTTCATCCCAACCAATGCCTGCCTGACCTCTTCTCTTTCATGTCTTCGCCTTACTCCAGAGGACAGCAGAGGTGTCAGTAGAAAAGCTGGGGGGTTTTGATTGACAACTGCTCAGTTCCATCTCAGGAAGACTTGTTTTTCTCCACACAGGTCTATCCAATGTCCACAAAAAGCGAGTCTCAGCCGCTCGACTCCTTAGCCGTCAAAACCTCCAGAGCCCTAAATCCAGGTAAGAACACCTTGATTGACTCAGAGTTATCCCCTCTGCTCCCAGATGCCACCCACAATAAGGGAAGAGGCCTTGTTGACTCCCAGGACTGGCTTCCTCTCTCCCAACCACTGCCAAGTGCCATGGAGACCCCCTCGCTGCTTTGTAGCATCTGGGTCTTCTGCTTTCCCTTTGCCAAGCTCTGACCTGGAAGAATGGGAGAAGGAGATGGTGCTGACGATCACTGAGAAAAGGGGAAACAGGAAGGTTTTGTGAGTAATTTTTAGCAGTGGACCATACGCCTGTAGAACTGCTGAATGTTTATTGCACCACAGCATCTTAGTCAGAAATCACTTAGTCCAAGCATTTCCTCATTGTGGATAATTTTTCTATGGAGTGCTTAAAAATGGCTACCCAGACTCTACTTAAATTTCTTTGGAATGACAGGAGGTTCATTACCTTACGAGACAGCCCAGTCTATGTTTCAAAGTCCTAATTGTTAGAAATTATCTTACTATTCAACATAACCAAATGTCCAGCATATCTAATATAATCAAATATCTCATATAACCAAAGTATGTCTTTCTAGCACTTTATTTTAAACCCAGTTATACTCTCCAGTGACACCCAAAACAAATTTGTTTCTTCCAAATGAAAGACCTGCTAATAGCCAAGGGCATTGAACAGTCTCCCATGGGTCCTGATTCCTTCAAAGCGTTCTCCCTAAGACCTGGTTTCCCAAGCTTTTGGCATTAGTAAAAGGAAATGTCATTCTCAGACCTGGTCACAGTGCAGTGGAGGTCGTGCGATCACTGCCAAGTGTGCTGAGACTATTATTACCATCACTGATCTGAGCAGGACGTGCTAATGACACCCGAGATTGCAGGCCTAGTTCTAACAGCCTTTCTGCTCTCCCATTAAGCTTATATCATCATTGCTGATCCTACACGTCACGTCTTCTCAAAATGGTCAAACCAGGTCTTTCCATCCCTCTACTTGTATAAGCACTTTTTTAGCACTGATGAAGGTCTTTGCATTGATCCCTGTTGAATGGAATCTTTTTCACTTTGCAGTTACAGCCCATGGAGATCTTTTGAAATCTCGATTCTTTGAATGGCACAGTTCAAAGAGTGGGCTTCCGAGCTAGATAGCCCTGGATTCTGACCCCTGCTCTACCATGCACTAGCAGTATGGCCTTGAGCAAGTCAGTTGGGTGCTTTGAGCCCCTGTCTCCTTACCTATAAAATGGGAATGATAGCTATAAACATTACCAACATTTATCTAGTGCTTTCTATGTCTCAAGCACTGTGTTGAGTCCTCTGTGTGGGGTCTCTCATAATTCCAACCAGTCCAAGAAGTAAGTACTATTTTAAAAACAGGAAATGACAGTTAGAAAATGCAAGTGACTTTTTCAAGGTCACACCTACCTTGTTATCTGACTCCAATGTCAACATGCTGAATGGCTACACAGATGGCCTCAACAGCTTTGCAAGGCTGCTATGTTAAAGACAAGACACATAAAGCAACTAGCATATCATAGATTCCCATTACTATTTCGTATCCATCCCAGCTTCATATCACCTGCAAATTTAGTATGCATGCTTTTCTACATGGTTTTCCAAACCTTTGATAAAAGTTATCAACAGGATAGAGCCTCAGGGCTCTCAAGTTCTCTTCTAAATCCTCAGACATAAAAGAAAGGAATTGGGAAATTAACCTCTTTGAATAATTAATTAAATGCAATGTTCAGTGCATAATGACCTCTGATATAGAAAGGGACTCTGTATTTGAAATACGTATTTTACTTCCCACGTCTGTCCTATTGAAAGGTATGACTTTAGTAGCATTGGAAGAAAAGGGATTAAGAAGCAACTGGAAATTTCTCTCAGCAACAAACTAAGAAAGACCAGTTTATAAAAATTACTCCCTTAACCATAGTACATAAGTATCCAAGAAACTTGCAAATGTTTTGATGCTAAATTGAACCAAAGTCCCCAAATCGGCCCCACCCCCACCACCAGAAAGGGCACCTGACTCTAAACTGTCTAAAAGTGACTAGCAAGAGAATATTCTGAACAAGGTGAGGAACTGGAACATAGTATTAAAATCAATTATGAATTAGTACAAAAAGGACCAAATTGTACCTAGGTGTTTATCACTTTAAAAGTATTCTCTGTAGCACGTCATATTTTCAGGCTCAATACCATTTCCAGCTTTATAAGGTTTATTAAAAAAAAAAAAAAGGATAATTGAGGGAAAAAGCATGACTCTCCTTTTTTCTCCTGCCCAAGGCTGAAGTTGGGCTGTTTGGCACAGAAAGCCATCGCCAAAATATCACAGATCACCCCTGCAGAGGCCCCTTAATTGCAAGCAAAGTGCTTAAGAGGAAGTAAACAGCCTTTTGAGGGTGATCCATGCAAATCTAAAGAGAAAAGTGACCACAGACACCCGCCTGGAAATAAATTTTTTAATGTACGCACAACAATTAGCAAACAATATAGAAGAGAGTATAATGGAGCGCTAATGGTGGGATACAGATAATAAGTGCTAGAAGTCAGGAGGAGGCGGGGAAACTGCAGAACTGGAGATGAGACTCTAAGGCAGGGCACAAGACAGGCACAAGAGAACAGTGATGGGGCATCTAGGAAGAAAGGACAGCAGGAGCCAAGGTGCAGAGGGGGCCTGAGGGCCGGGGTGTTTGGAGAGCAGCAGACATTACAATGGAGAATTCTTAATGGGGAGAACACTTAATTCTCATCCCCCTGGGATAAAATTGCTTCCCTCTATCTTTCCCCATCTCAACAGAGGACATCAACATTTTGCTTCAGCCACAACCTCCAGTATCCTCCTGACCTTCTCTTTCCCCCTGACGTGGCACATGCGATCTCCCAGCGGATGCTCTTGACCTTGTCTTTTAACTACATCTCAGGTCCACGACCACCACCTTGAGGAAAGCCATGGTCATCTCTGGTCTGAGTGACTGGAATAGCTGCCTAGCTTGTCTCCTTGTTTCTTGGCTTTTCTCTCAAAGATCCAAACAGCAGCTGGAATAATCTTTTAAAAACATAAATTGAAGCACATTATTCCCCATCTTCACAGCCTCCAGTGGCTTCCCACTGGGCTCAGGGAAACCACTGAACTCCTTGCCATGACAGGTCATGACGAAGCCTTAATGATCTGGATCCTACCACTCTCCAAACACTCCAGGCTTCTTTCCCTTCCTCAAACACGCAACCCTTTTTCCTGCCTCCGGACCTTTGCATGTGCCCTTCCCCCTTCCTGGAACACTCTGCCCCCAGATCTCCTCATACCCGCTCCTTCGAATCATTCAGGTCTCTGCTCAAATGTCAAATCACCAGACCTTGCAGACCATCCTATCTGATTTCAACCTCTACCCCCAACCCATCGCCACCCACCCATCCACATCACCAACTCCACCTGAGATCTTTGTAAGTGACATCTCAGTGAGAAGAGGGCACTTTGCTGACTTTACCCATTACTCTCTCACTAGTGCTTAGCACAGTGCCTTGACAGTATAAATGGAGCTGGCCAGTTAGCTCACTCAGTTAGAGCACAGCCTTATAATCCCAAGGTCACAGGTTTGGATTCCCCTACAGCCAGCCGCAAAATAATAATAATAATAATAAATTTGTTGAATGAATGAGCCTCGTTAATTCAAATGGCTCACAACTGACAATGTTCACTCTTTTTGCTGAAGAATGACCATTGGCTATTTTTTTCTATTTAAATGCTGGATGTTAGCAGATTGTCCTTTCATCTGCGAACCTGTCTTTGAAGTACTGGCACGCATGTGTGTGTGCACGTGTGCATCTGTGTGTGTGTGATGCATCTGTATGTGGACATAAATACATCAGGCGCACAGGGGACACTCTGGGGGAGGAGGTGAACAGGGCCAAACATTGCCCTTTTCTCCCTCAGCCCGTACTTCTCAATGACTCACGTGTGTCCCAAGCTTTAAAAAAAAAAAAGAAAGCTTAAAAAATCTTACAGTTAGAAACCCCCAGCAGAACTGAGATTAAGACAGTTGGGTTCTGGGCCAGTTCTGCTACCCACTGAGGATCAGCTTCCCAGCAATGCATCAAGGGACTAGCTCGTCAAAGCACCCTGGGGCCACACAGCCGTTCCATTCTCAGCAAGTGGCATGCAAAGCCCCCTTGGTTAAACTCCCAGCAGGGACAGAACCAGGGCCCGCCTTCCAGCCATCCTGCCCTCTACGTTACCGTTCCCGCCCCTTACTTGCCTGACCACCCTCTGCCACGTTCAAGAGGACTTGGGAAAGTGGCTGTGCGCATGAGCCATTTCAGCAAGTTCAGGCCCTCTGCTCAGCAAGTTCAGGTCCTCCGCATTTCTATTTTGTGCAAATCGTGATCGGAGAAGAAAGCGGGAATTGATTTGCTGGCCTTTCAAAGGCTTCCTCTGTGGAGGCTCCAGAGGCTCTCAAATTAGAAGCCCCACAGCGCCCCCTGCTGTCTGTCGGCCTCTGCTAAGTCCCTGCGTGCAGCAGGTCGCTCCCCAAGGAACCAAAGACAGGTGTGAGCTCAGAGGAGAATTGACAAGATCAGGGCCCCAGAGAGGGCAAGATCTGCCCAGGGAAGGAGAGTGGGACCCCAAACCCTAACACAACCATGCACAATTATATTCGCCAAGTTCCCCATCCTACTAAGGACAGGGGTGCCTTGCTTCAAGAAAATACTTGATGCCCCCCCAAAAAATAATGTGCCAACCCAACTATTTTTAATAATGGCGGCTATTTGTAGCACAAAAGTGCCCTTCGTTGTGCCAAAAACTCCTTTAAATAGCGAGTCCCATTGGTCTATTCAAGTGTTGATTTACATACCGTGAAGAATGTAGAAACTTCATGCTGAATATCAAGCGTCTTGATCAACTGAAAACCAGTTGGCAATGAAGGAAAAGCAGATCTGAAAAGCAAGCATAGCTCAGAGTGCAGAGGATTTGATTTACCAAAGTGTAATTGATCCCAACATTTGCAGGTATTATGTAAAATGCAGTATATCTGTCCTAAAACTTTAAAAAGGAACAGAATAATCACATTCTGAGAATTCATTCTTGAAGCTATTTGATCAGCACAGGCCTTCTGAACTTGAAACACAAAAATCAATATGAAAGGGCATGACCCAACAAACATAAAGGTTTCCCTCTGGATTTTCTTCTTAGATCTCTCAGTTTTATACCATTGGTGAATTTATGCATAAGAAGAACCCAAGCTTAAGACCAAGGCTTTTTTCCTTTACCATGACAATATGAGGCCCTATGGTTGCATAAGGGGATAGAGCTTGGAATTCCTAGGAAAGATGGAATGTCACAGATTGGGGACATCACTGCCTGTGTCTTCCCAGTGTGGTAATGGTCCCTGAGAGGACGCCAATCGGTACTGAGAACAGGGCCTGTTCCAGCAGCTGGTTAACCTGGGAGTCTGAGGTTCCTTCATTCAACAAATAGTTTTTGAGCACCTAATATGTGCCATATGCTGTCACAGGCACCAGGAATAGAGCAGTGGACAAAACAAAGTCCCTGTCCTTGCAGCGTAGAATGAGGTAAACTATGGTGTAGGTCAGATGATAGCAAGTATTACGGAGAAAAGTAAATCAGGTGCAGGAAGATAGAAGAGCAAATAGGTGTGAGGACTGAAAGTTGGGGTACCCAAATGTTTGCAGTGTGTGGAGATGAGAAGGAATCAGCACAGAAGACTGAGCAGGAACAGCCAGAGAGAAGACCAGGAAAGAAGTGAAGGGACTTGAGAAGGCGGGAGGGAGTGTCTGTATCCAATGCTACTTCTATGGTCCACATGTGCCCTGGGAACCAGCAGTTGGATTTGCAGTGAGGAGCTCATGGGTGACCTTGATAAAAGACATGGTGTGGAATGACAGGGGCACAAGCTTAGTTGGCTCAGGCCCCAGCAAGGATGAAAGGAGGGGGTTGCAGCCAGCAAGGACAGACAGAGGAGTAAAGAAAGGGGACAGTAGCTGGTGGCCCTTGTCCCCCTGATCCCCTGCAATTCCCTACAGCCGATCAACTATCTTCGTGCGTCTCCACACCAATGGCAATCAGGAGCTACAGTACCAGCCAGGGGACCACCTGGGCGTCTTCCCCGGCAACCATGAGGACCTCGTGAATGCCCTAATTGAGCGGCTGGAGGATGCACCTCCTGTCAACCAGATGGTCAAAGTGGAGCTGCTAGAAGAGCGGAACACGGCTTTGGGTAACACTCCCTGGGGCTCTTCTCTTCTCCAGGGAGTTTCAGAGGCAGCAGGTGTCTGGGGAGGAAGAGACCCACTCCAGGTAGGAGAGTGGGTCTCTGTCACCTCCAGCTTAGAGAATGAAGACTCCCCTTTCTCATGAATGCCCAACCTTGGCCCAACCAGCTGGGCAAATGTCCATGACACCAGGACATCAGTGGCTAATCGCTGGGAGTAGGCGGCTTCTATCTTCCTTCATCGGCCTGACACTGACTAGCAGTAGCCACTTCTCTTCCTTTCTTCATCACCACCACCCCTCAGAAAAATCTGTAGTATCCCAATGCCCACCATGTAAACAC
The DNA here is from genome assembly GCF_000696425.1 of Galeopterus variegatus. Taxonomy (NCBI): domain Eukaryota; kingdom Metazoa; phylum Chordata; class Mammalia; order Dermoptera; family Cynocephalidae; genus Galeopterus; species Galeopterus variegatus. The sequence continues at coordinate 102,329 of NW_007727460.1, read as the reverse complement.
AGCTGAAATGATCCTGTCTCCTCATAGAATCAAAAGGTACTATAGGGTTAGGGTTAGGGTTAGGGTTGAACCTCATTAGATCAAGTTCCACCCTGTGTAAGTGACCATCCTTGACATTCATATTGAAGAACTTTCAAAGACAAATGGGTCCAGTGCTTCATCTTAGCATGCACAGGTGGGCTCGGGGCTCAGGTACAAGGCACTTTGGTGACTTTACATGGCAGCCTGTGATAACATGACCCTTACAAAGGAGCTAGGGTGTAAAGTCAGGGCAGAATGTGAAAATAGTATATAGTCAGAGCCCTACTGAAAACCCCTTAGGGAAGCACCACTTTGGAAAGATACACCCTTTCTTAATAAATCCAACCCAGCTAGTTCTTCCTCTGTGTTGGAAGCTTTTTATCTCAGATTGACAAAGGAAAGGCTTGTGTTTGAGGGGCCATACAGGATAGAAAGTACACAGAGACATTACGATGTTGTAGTTGGACCAAGGTCTGAAGCCAGACTGCCTGCCTTCACACTTAAGAACTGTGTGACCTTGGACAAATTCCTTAACCTCTCTGTGCTTCCATTTTTCTCAATGGGGATAATAATAGCACTCACCACCTAGGACTGTTGCAAGGACTAAATGAGTTAATAATGTCAAGTACTGAGAATAGTACCTGGCATATAGAAAGTGCTAAATAAGTATTAGCCATGTTTGTAAGTTTAAACACTAGAATCCCACTCAGAGACATAAGAGGCTGACACTGGGAGAGGACAGATGGAGCCAAAGTAGTAGAGTCATATCTCAAGCTCAATTGGAGACTCATTGTGTAGAATGCCAGTGGACTGTCTCATGCTATTTTAATATTTTTCTTCTCTTTTTATGTTTATTTTTTAATTTTTGGACTAGTTTGCCTAACCGATTTTGTATATGCCTTTTGCACACATGATGTCCTCCAGATCTTGGGTGTGGGAGTGGGGCGTGGAAGGTAGAGAGCTGAGGGGTTGCTTGGCTCTGGGACCACCCTGCTCACCTAGCACTCCCCCTCCCACCCCTCACCCCTGTTGTGCCTCCATAGGCGTCATCAGTAACTGGACCGATGAGCACCGCCTCCCGCCCTGTACCATCTTCCAGGCCTTCAAGTACTATCTGGACATCACTACGCCACCCACACCCCTGCAGCTGCAGCAGTTTGCCTCCCTGGCCACCAGCGAGAAGGAGAAGCAACGTCTGCTGGTCCTCAGCAAGGTGGGTCCCTAGGCTTGGTGCAACCCCAGGCGGGGGGCCTTTCACCTCCTAGTGGTTGGAGAGTTGTAAAACGATTTTACAACAGTTTTCCAGCAGATGGCAGTCTTGAGCAAAGGTTGCCATTTTCTAATTGGCAGACAGTACCATGCTGGCTGGTCTATCTTGGCTAGTCTTGGCAATCTCCTCTAGTTCTAACTAAGCCCTAACACAACAAGAGTGACCCTTTTGAGTCTCAGAGTCTCTAGCCACAATAGGAATTGCTATTCTAACTCTTTCCACCTTTCTTTTGAACCTTAAGCTTCCATTAGCTCAATCTTAGCCAATGCTTAGAAAAAGAAACTGAGACAATCTCACCGTGCCTTGGTTTAAAGATAAGCTTTATCTGATGCAGAGGAGCTGTAGGTAGGACTGTTAAATGTAAGAGGCCTCTGATGGTAAGGTGAGCCAAAATAGCTTCCACCACCCTTGCTTAGAAACCAGGCATTCTCCTGTCCCAAACTGGTTGGTGCAAACCCTTGCTCAGAAAGAATCCTACCCAAGAAAGCCACCTGGGCTCCTCCCAGTGCAGTCTCCTTCCCAGTAAACAAGCCCCCAGCAAAAGATGGAAAGATGGTTTAGTTTTCTTCCGCTTTCCAGGATGGGGGATTGAATGATAAGTAGTGTAAGGAAGAAGCTAATCAGCACATGCATATTACTTAGAAATATAAAAATAAACACAAGAAGAAACACATGAAGGGTTACAAGTGGTTATCTCTGGGGAGCTGGAAACAGATGGCAGAGATAGAACAGGAGACCACTATTTTTAATCATAATCTTCGCAAAATTATTTAACTCTTTAGACTATGTACATGTATAACTTTGATTTAAAACTTTGACTTAATGGGGGGGCTAATATGAAGAGAGGCAGAGATTGCACCGTTTGCACAAGATTATTTAAAGTAGAATTTGATGTAACTGTATGTATTAGTCAGTATCTTCTGCAAAGTGCACAGACTCCAAAATGGGATTAAATGAGCAACGATTTTTATTAGGGGAAACACCTGTGTGAGAGAAAATGGGAAAGGAGTCAGGTAAGGCTGCGAGAACCATCAGATCTCAAAACAAGTCTGACCCCAAGTGAAGGAAAGAAAGTAAAGTCTGGGTGGAAGCATCCTAGATTGCAATGCAATTTAGGGAAGGAAGGACCAGCAAGCACCCTGGGGAGTTCTAGAGCCCTCCTGTGCTCAATCACTGGCTGGCAGCAGCCTGTGGGAAGACAGACCTGGCACCAACACAGGAGACAGAAGTCAGTTGCAGGTGGGTGTCAGTTTCAAAGAGTTGAGTGCTGGGGCATTCGGTCGATTGTGTTCCTGCAGCTCCGTGTCAGTGAGGCTGGAGGTATGGGAGACACATTTTCAAGGATGCCCTATCCTATTGATAAAGTAAGCATGGTCTTCAGGAACATGGGGAAAAGCTTTGTAATACAATGTGCTTGTCGTAGACTTTATCCCTGGTCTCAGAAACTGAGCCTCCTATACCAGCAGTAAGGAACTGCCCAGGGGAGCTTCTGCAATGTAGGAAAAATAACTCCAGAGCCCCAGAGAGTTCCCTGGTAAAGCTGGGCTTTGCTGTCAACCCCATCCCCACCCCCAGCCAAAAGTCGTCCTTCACACACCCCGTTCTGTTTTTCTGGGGCTGTCACTTAACTGTCTCAGACATGACCCCAACATGAGGATGCATCTCCAGCCTCAACAGCCAAATCATCACAGGTCTGCATTCTATGCCTGCTACTGCCTGCCATGACCTCTCCCAGTGGTCACCAGCCCTCCCACAGTGCATCTCTCTTCACCTTCAGGGGAGTATGACAGCCAGGAGCATGGACTTTGGGGACAGACTGCCCAGAGCAGGGGGTGGCAGACTGTTTCTGTAAAAGGCCAGATAGTAAATATTTCAGTCCCGCGATCCATTTGGTCTCTGTTGCAACTATTCAGCTGGACCTTTGTAGCACAAACTTTATCTATGGACACGGAAATTTGTATTTCATATTCTATTCTTGTGAAATAAAGTATTATTCTTCATTTGATTTTTTTCCCCAACCATTTAAAAAAGTAAAAATGATTCTTACTTCATGGGCCATGCCAAACAGGCAGTGGGATAGAATTGACTTGCAGGCTGAAGTTTGCCACTCCCTGTCTTAGATTCAAAACCCAGCATCGATGCGTTCTGCTTTGTAGCCGCATACTTACTGGACGTCTTTGAAGGTAACAGTCACGCAGTAGTTGTTCTGGACTTCAATGTCCCACACGCATCTGGCGTTGTTCGGATAGTTCCCAGGGTAGAATGGACTGGAGGGGAAAAAAAAACAAAAAACCAGCATTGCCACTTAGTAGCCATAGGACGTTTACGTCCCTCCAAAAAGGGGATGTCAATAATCCCTATTTTATAAAGTTCTTAAGAGAATTAAAACCCAGCACAGAATAATTACTTTTAAGGGTTAACTTTTTTTTCTTTTTTTTTTTTTTTTTTTTTTTGCCTTCTTCCCTGGACCTCCTCAGGTCCTCACTGGAAATATGTAAAAGCTGGGTTCAAGCTTGTCTCTATCCCTGTCATTGGCACAGGGTTTGCAGGAGTATGAGGAATGGAAGTGGGGCAAGAACCCCACCATCGTGGAGGTGCTGGAGGAGTTCCCGTCCATCCAGATGCCGGCCACCCTGCTCCTGACCCAGCTGTCCCTGCTGCAACCTCGCTACTATTCCATCAGCTCGTCCCCAGACATGTACCCCGACGAGGTGCACCTCACCGTAGCCGTTGTCTCCTACCGCACCCGAGGTGGGCAGAGGCCTGGGAGAGTCTCCTGCTCTGCATTTACCCCAAAGGGCTCTGGAGGTCTCCCTAAACTACTGCCCAGAGGTCAAATCCCAAATCCCTGGGAGGAGACTCATGCCCAAGACCAGGACATTGAGGGAAGAAGCAGCAGGAAAGTGTCCCCTGAGACAAAGCCAATTCTGAGCAGAATTAGGAAAGAGGCAAGGTGTGCATTTGGTAGCCTCAGCTAGTCCCAATCTTGAGATCTGCTTTAACCCTCCCATCCCCTCCTATCTGTGAGGCAGCAGCTGGAACAGCCACCACTACCCATTCCTGGGGGAGCTCCCTGCCGCATCATGCCCTGCTGCTTGCAGGTCAGAATACCCAAGCTCTGCTCCCGAACTTGCCCTCCTTGATAAAACAATTAAAATGCACAGTGCCCAAGGGAACTTGGAAATGGGGATCTCGGCACGCCACCAAGAGTACCTTGACTGAGGCCCTTTCAGTGTGCAGGATTTGAATCCACCCCACCTTGACCTGATGGAACTCTGGGCAGTTGCACAGCGACAGCCCACCCCAGCTGTATTGTTTCCCCTGCCCCTTCAGAGGAGGGATCCAGACAAGGAATTCCAAGGCAGAAACTTGGCATGAGGCCTGTGAGCATAATGCATTAGAGGGAGGGGGAGGCCGTGACAGGGAGGCTTGTGGGCAGTGGGCGACCCAGACCACCTTGGTTATTCCGACAGATGGAGAAGGACCAATTCATCACGGCGTGTGCTCCTCCTGGCTCAACCGGATACCGGCTGATGACGTGGTCCCCTGTTTCGTGAGAGGGTGAGTAGCAAACGAAGAGATGAGCAGCCGTCCCAACTCTGCATGTGGATGCCACGAGGTGGGGTGGGTGGACCAGCCCCGCGGTGGTTGCGTCAGGTGGGATTAAGAGCAACATCCCGCATCACTCCAAGTTGTTAAGGAAACAGGATCATGGGACAACAACATAGCAAGCTAAGCACATCCTCTAGTCAGTCAAGTCAATGCAATAAATATTCACCAAGTGCGTGTCCTGTGCTGGATGCTGGGGCTACAGTGGGGAACTAGGAAAATATATGGAATTTACAGACTAGCAGAAACTCTATCCACATTCTGTTGGTCACCCCCAGTCTGTGCCCCGTTTCTTAGAGATGGGGAAGATCCAACCATCCCAAACTCTGTTTTAAAGGATATGACTGAGTTTAGACACATTGGGAGCCCCTGCTATATGTCAACCAATAACTTCTCTACCTGAACAGTGGCCTTGGCCAACCATTTTTCTCAACTGTCGAGGTTGAAATGGCCACAGTATGGTCCACATACCACTGACGTCAGAATCCCTGGGGGTGCTTCAAAAATACAGAGTCCTGAGTCCAGACTTACTGCACAGCCCAGGAATCTGCACTTTTAACATCCCCAGGTGATTCGTTTATGCCCTGAAGTCTGTGACTCCCTGATTTAAGATCCCATAGATAGTGGTTCTCAACCCAGGATGATTTTTTGTCCCCACCCCAGAGACATTTGAAAACTCAGGGGTGCTCCTGGTATCTAATGGGTAGAAGCCAGGGATACTGTTTAACATCCTACAGTGAGCAGGACAGCCCCACAACAAAGGGGCATCCAGCCCCGAGTGTCAGTAGTGCCAATGTAAAGAAACTCTGAGTTAGGTCAATCCCACTGCCTTTTGTGGCTTAGCTCGGGAAAGAGGAGAACTGGGGAATGGAGCAATAGCTGGGGGACCTCCTATGTTTGGAATTCCCCTAATTTGCAGGACTCCCACCCTGAAAAGAGGCCCCAGCTAAAGAGCTGTTAAGTCCCACTGTATGTCTACCCAAGACGACTGCCTGGTCTACCTAAGACTCAGCTGTTCTAGATCAGATTTGTGCTCTGTAAGCCATCTGATCCACCCTTCCTTGTTCAGTGCGCCCAGCTTCCACCTGCCCCGAAATCCCCAAGTCCCCTGCATCCTGATTGGCCCAGGCACTGGCATCGCTCCTTTCCGAAGCTTCTGGCAGCAGCGGCAATTCGACATCCAACATAAAGGTGGGTTGCAGTCCAGCAGCCCCTTGGTTTCTACCCCATGGACCCGGGGAGGCCCAGCTGCATCTCAGCAGCCCCAGAGAGTGATGGAGTCACCTCTGCACTGAATCACTGCCTGGGAGGGGTGGGAGGTGGTACCAACCTGACCATGGGTGAGGTTCATGGTGTAATTCAAATGGCCTGTCCAGGGCTGGCCCAGTGGCTCACTCGGGAGAGTGCAGCGCTGGTAGAGCCGAGGCCGCGGGTTCGGATCCTATATAGGGATTGCCGGTGCGCTCACTGGCTGAGCATAGTGCTGACAACACCAAACAAATCTGTACAGATGTCCTAGGGGCCTGAAATTCCATCCCAAATTCCAAAGGACATTTCTTTGCTGTTAAGATGCTCCCCCTCCTAAAAATCCAATAGCCCTAGTAGGAGCAGGCACTAGTCTATTAAAGGGATGTGTTTATATGATTGTCCCAAAGACGGTATTCAAGAGCAGGACTTGCTAGTTGAGAGACACGACAGATCAGCTTTGGGTGAAACAGAGAAAAAGAAACTGGCATGCATTAAGCAAAGATTTGTCGAGCACCTAATAAATGCCAAGCGCCATTGTAAGCCCTGGGGACACAGCAATGAACAAGGCAGAAAAACAACTAAAATAAAAATAAAAACCTGCCCCCTGGAACTGTCATTCTAGCAGAACAGCTAACACTTATAAAGTGCTCCCTAGACACCAGGCCCAGTTTTAATGTTTTACATATATTTCTCACAATAAGCCTATGAGGTAGATGCTGCTATTATTTCCATGTAGCACATGGGGAAACTGAGGCATGGAAAGTTAAGTTGTTCGTCACAAAGAGATGGGATTTGAATCCAGGCAGTCTAGCTCCAGAGTCTGGGCTCTTAGCATTACCGATGGTGAGGGCTGCTAAAGAGTTGGGGGGCAGAAGAAGGAAGACGCAGGGAGGGGAGGTCCGCTAAAGTCTGAACACACTTGACATACCTCCCTCAGTGTGTGCGTTTGTGTGCATGTGTGTGTGTGCATGCGCACATCCACCTGCCTGCCCCAGTGTTCATGAGCCTCTATCAGCATGGCACACACTAAAGTCCCAACCCCCCACCTCTGGTACCTCAAACCCCCCAGATGGGGCATCAAAGCCGTTGGTGACATGAGATCTTCCTGATCCCCAGGAATGAGTCCTTGCCCCATGGTCCTGGTCTTTGGGTGCCGGCAATCCAAGATAGATCACATCTACAGGGAGGAAACCCTACAGGCCAAGAACAAGGGGGTCTTCAGAGAACTGTACACAGCCTACTCCCGGGAGCCAGACAAACCAAAGGTAAGCCCCAGCCCAGCACACACGCACATGCGTACACACACTCGTGTGTACACACTTGCACATCCCACTCTTAGAAACCCCTTACCCTTCCCCTTTCTGGATTTCCTCTCTGAAGTTGCTCTATACTTTAGCAATCAAGGAGAGGGAAAATATCTATTTAAAATATTTAACAGCGCATATTATATGATTCCACTTATATGAAATGTCCAGAGCAGGTAAATCTGTAGAGACAGAAAGCAGAGTTGTGGTTGCCAGGGACTGGGGAGTGGGGGGTGGGGAGTGACCGCTAATGGGAATGGGGTTTCCATTTGGGGTGATGAAAAAGTTTGGAAACCAGAAAGTGGTGATGGTTGCACAGCATTATGAATGTACTTAATGCCATGGAATTGTGCACTTTAAAATGGCTAAAATGGTAAATCTTATGTGTATTTTACCACAATAAAAAATGCTTAAAAATAGGAATTAAAAAATATATAATTAACAGCCCATAAGAGGCAGTACCATTCAGAATGGACACGGGCTGCAGGACTGGAGCACACTCCTGTTGGATCTTGGGGAGGTCTTGGGGGTCCCAGGGAAGGGGTCAGAACAGCTGGGGGTGGGCAGAGGGCACTCAGAGAGTCTGGGCAGTGTCTGATTGACAACTGGTATAGGGGTATGTCATTAGTAATAGCCAGCACAGCCATACCAAGACACACAGCTGAATGTCAGCTTCACTGGGTGGAGATTCCTGGACAAGTTAAAGCCATCCTGAACCAACAGGACAAATTCCCTGGAGGCTGGAAAAGACACCTCTGTGCCCACCTCATATCCTCTTACCCACCTTTTACACCAGCGATTGCTGCAGCAGCTGGCTTGACAGAGGTCACCTTGCCCCCACCTCTTGCCATCTGTCCTGAGGCTTCCCTGGCACCGTGACACAGGCTGCCTGCAGCAACCAGCCCCGTACCTAGAGGTGTACAGATGTTAACACCCCATGCATAACCATTGGCCACTGGGAGAGAGGAGCAGGTAGATAAGGCCCTCTCTTACACCCCTCCAGGGCATGATTCTGGAGAATCATCTACTGGCTCCCTAAAGAGTCCTCCACAGAGTTGAGCTCCAGTTTCCCAAAGTGGAGAACAGCTCTTTCACACACCCTCAGATTGGCTGTCCCGCTTCCCTGTTTCACTCTTCCTAGTCCTTCACTCTTGTTCCCTGGGATGATTTCACAGAACAGTCTACCTGCCTGCAAGCCCCTGAGTCAGGCTCTGCCTCCCAGGGAGATGTGAGCTAGGACGGGAGTGTCCCACAGGCCGGCCCCTTCCCACTCGTCCTCCTGCTCCCTGCAGAAGTACGTGCAGGACATCCTGCAGGAGCAGCTGGCTGAGCGCGTGTACCGAGCCCTGAAGGAGCAAGGGGGCCACATTTACGTCTGTGGGGATGTCACCATGGCTGCCGATGTCCTCAAAGCCATCCAGCGCATCATGGCCCAGCAGGGGAAACTCTCAGCAGAAGATGCCGGCGTGTTCATCAGCAGGCTAAGGGTGAGCAACAGAGTGGCTTCTCAGATCCCTCTCCCAGCACCCCTTATCTTCCTAACCCCACCTGTCCTGAGGATTAGGGGAGCCATGGTGATATCCCTGCTCCCGTTTTTCCACTTATGACTGAGGGTAGAGCCCATAGGTACTCCCAAACCATGGTTGAGAGAGAAGGTGGGGTGGCTGGGCGGGCAGGTGCAGGTAGTGAGTATGGTTGTTACCAAATTGGGGACCCTTTGGCTCTCTACGCAATAGAAGTTGACAAGAGACTGAATGGGGGTTGCAGGCTAGTTTTACTAGGGCATATGCTTGAGCACAAGGGAGACAGGCAGAAGGGAGGGTCCTTTGGCTTCAAAGGGAGCCATTCAGGGTCCTTTATAGGGCAAGGGGTGCAAACCAACATCCTCATTCCCTGCCTCTAGAGGTGGTCCGTTATGTCCTTCCAGGTTGCAGCCTGGGCGCATGCTCTGTTAGGGCTTCTGTCCTTGCACCTGCTCAGTAGGTCCAAGATGGCAGAGTTGCTCACTACTGCCACCCAGGAGGGTCAGATAGTAGTCACCTTGAAGCTTTGTACATGTGAGGGAGTCGGGGCTAACTGCCTTGGGAAAGTTTGTGGTTAAAAAAGTTGCTTATCTCAGGGCCGGCCCAGTGGCGCACTGCTACAGTGCGCCACTTGGGAGCACCACGGCGCTCCCGCAGAGGGTTCGGATCCCACATACAGACCGGTTCCACTCACTGGCTGAGCGAGGGGTGGGCGCAGCACCAAGGGTTGCAATCCCGTTGCCGGTCCCGGTCCGGTATGGGCGCGACACTGAGGGTTGCGGTCCGTTGCCGGACACGAAAAAAAGACAAAAAGGAAAAAAAAAATAGTTGCTTATCTCAGTTCATGAAAATAGCTTATCTGGGTTTGCTGGATTCTTTGAAAATAGGGATGAGGGGCCAAGTTGAGGGGCTGAGTCCCGTCCCTATCCTGTCTCACTTGGGGGCTGTGGTGTATGAAAATAACAAGTGGGTAGACCTCTGGATGGCTAGATAGAAATCACCCTAACCAAACTTTTCCTGTCCCCAGAACCAAGCCACAGCCCTGCCCTGCGCAGCTGTGCAGGTTGGGCACTGCACAAAAAGGTCTGTCCAAGGCAGGCAAATGAGGTCTAAAAGCCACCCCATACTTGGCTCTCCATACCCCTTGGCGTGGAGCTGTATCACCCTGAGGGAAGGGCTTTTTCCTACCTTGCCCAAAGGCTATGTAGAGGCTAGTGGCAGCTCAGCAAGCAAAGTGGTAACTGTGTGACCAACTGCCCCAAATAGAAAAAACCAAGTCCCAGGCCTCCATAAAGCTCCATCCTTCTCCCTGCTTTCCTATATGAGCAGTTATCAAACATTTCTGTGGAAGAAGCCCTTGCTCTAAATCTGATGCTAAACCACTGCAGGTGAAAAAAGAAAAAAAAAAAAGGAACTTTCTGGTAGAAATTTCAGGGATCTGAGGAGAGCTGTGAAGACCCCCATATACTCAGTCTCTTTGGTATGACCTTTGGGAGACACTTTCATAGATTCCCCAGGACTTTGCAGAAAAGAGTTGAAAAACCACCCCAACTAAAAATGAACCCACTCTGCAAATGATGACTTTCTTTAAAACCTTCAGGACTAAGGGATGCTATGACTTAACTCCGTGCATCATTGTGCCTTGCTCACCAAATGCATGTCCCCAACCACTGCCCCCCCTCAGCACTGAGATGCATTTTCCCTTGTTTGATCCTCAAAAATGCTGCCTTTAGAAAATATTCTTGACCACCCACCTCACAGTTCTGACAAAGGAGCTCCTACAGCTTCATAAATCCTTAGATGCCACAAGTCAATTGTCACTTGTGCTGTTTCTTGGGGCCCCAGGGGAGGTTCTCCTCTTTGCTTGTTTGTTTCTGGGCAAAGTCAAGCCAAGATGCTCATCTTTAGATAAATTCAAGCGTGTCCAAGGAGTCTCCGCTTTGGGCAGCTGTGGGGATGTTAAGCATGCCCCCTTTCTACTGGTCTCTACAGACTATGACGACTATGACGTTTCACACTGAACCCAGCTTTGCCTAGAACTGAACTTGCAGGAACAGGTTGGAGGAAGGAAAGGGGAGAATGGGAAGGTTTCCATTTAATCTCATCACTTCTGACCTCAGAATCCACAAAGCAGTCTGAATGAACAGAGTCTCAGAGACCACAGCTACCACGGGGACACTAGGGACAGCCTTGTTTCTTTAGGAACCATCTTCTTTAGGTATACTCCATTCTGGGGTGTCCGCCCCTCCCCAAGCACAAGTCTGGCATTTGAGGGCTGTCTCCTGGCTGTTTCTGTCCCTAGGATGACAACCGCTACCATGAGGATATTTTCGGAGTCACCTTGCGAACATACGAAGTGACCAACCGCCTTAGATCTGAGTCTATCGCCTTCATTGAAGAGAGCAAAAAAGACACCGATGAGTAAGCTGGCTCCTCCCAATGGATAGGGATGTCTGGTTTTCCCACAGTGGGGTCCCAAGACCACCAACAGCACCACCACCACCATCTGGGGAACATGTGAGAAATGCAAATTCCCAGGCCACCCCAGACCCGCTGAATCTGAAACTCAAGAGTCAGGGTGCAGCAGATTGCATTTTAATGAGCCCTCCAGGGACTCTGGCCCTGAGTGTGGGAAGCCCTGCTTTAGATGTCGGCTTCCATCTGGGGCGCCCCCTAGTGGAATGATGGTTCCTGCCTCTGGGAGGTTGTATTTCTACCCACGGCACTTTACACCAGCTCCCACACCCCCCACATCGCCGGGGGCTTCTCATTGATGCAAATTTCAATTGATAGGATTTTGACAATTCCACCCAACCTTTAGAAATTGCTGGAAATGGATTGAGGCACCACAAAACTGGGATTGAGTCTATGTAAACCTTACCTTAACTCTGTGACACATCAACCTTGACTGTAATCTCACTGCCCGGTACCCACCCCCCCCAACCCCCATTCCCTGCCGCCGAGTGCCTGGAAACCATACCGTGTGCTTTTTAACTTTAAATTAGGTAGGAATTCAACTGTTTCTTTTTCCGTAGTATAAGGCACACACTCATTTCTCAAACTCGGCATCTTCATTCTTGTCCCCTTAAGACTACGCAGCATTCTTGAAAACATACTTTTGTGTCCAGTAGACTCGCACCATTACCTTTTAAGATCACAACTCCCTTGGCTGTCAAAAGCCCCTTGAAATGTCCCTCTTCCTGGCTGGCTGCATTGGTGAGCAAGCATGCATTCATTCATTCATTCGTCCATTCATTCATTCAAGACGAACCCCATCTATGTGCCATGTCCTGTCAAAGACAATAGGGCTACCGAAGAAATTAAAGAGGTGAAGCCCCTGAGCCCAGAGCGCAAAGGGGTTTTCTCTGGGCCTCTTGAAGCAAACAGAGCTGTCTTGCTCCTGTGGCACTGTATTAGTCCATTTCTGTTGCTTATAACAAAATACTTGAAACTGGGTGATTTGTAAAGAAAACGAAATTTATTGCTTACAGTTTCTGAGGCTGGGAAGTCCAAGTCCATTTGGTGGTGGTGTTGACAGTGACCCAGGGGTCTCACATTGCAAGATGGTGGAAGCAGAGAGCGCAAAAGATAGACTCTCTTCTCTCCTCTTTTAAAGCCCTCAGAACCACACCCCTGACCACCATTTTTAATCCATTCCCTATGGCACGGTCCCACAATCCAATCACCTCTTCAAGGCTCTACCTTTCAATTACCATAATAGGATTTTCCACCCTCTTAACAGTCACAGTGGGGACCAAGTTTCTAGTACATAAATCTTAGGGGACACAATTCAAGCTTCAGTGAGTTTGGGGAGTACATAATTCAATCCACTAACTCCCTCCTTCCCCACCTTTCTCTGACAGGGTTTTCAGCTCCTAACTGGATCCTCCTGCCCAGGTGGATGGCGGGGTGGCTGCCCCAAATGCTCCAGCGGGGGCGGCTTCAGGTTTTGTAAGCACGGACAGACACTGCTGAACCCTTCCTCCAGGACCCCACGTGGCCCCTGCTCCGCCTCTCGTCCTGTCTCTGTGTCATGGTTTTCCTCCTCTGGGTTCACACCCCTCAGTGATTTCCTTGGCCCTCCTGGGTCTTCTCCTTGAGTTTTCCTGCTGCAATGCAATGCCTTTATAACCTGCAGTGGCTCTCACAAAACTCTACCCCCCACCCCCTTGCTGACAAGGGCAAATCACGGGTGCATGAAACCACTGCAACATGCTGTCACTCCTGTTGAGGTCTGTTCTCTGGGTTCCCCGGGAAAGGTTGCAGGTGCTGGACAGAAGTTTTCTGAGCCAGTCCCTCAGCCGCTGAAGTCCCTCCCTTATCCTTTTTGAGGATGAGGTTTTGGTCGTGCGTGTGTGTGCCTGTGACAGGCCTGGGTCTCCATCTGTCCTCTTGCCTGTGCAAGTGTGTTGATCTTAGGACTGAATCCACTGCCTTCATTGAAGACCCTCAATGCCAAGAAATGTGCCCCCGGCCCGTATTAATTCCTCACGTGTCTATAATTAAGGGTCTGTGCTAGTGTCCCCGAAACACCTGAAAGCACACTCATTGTCTTGGTTATAAAGGGTCAGGGCATGGGGATGGGGGTGTGATGAGTAATGGCACGTATCTCCCAATGAAAGAGGGAATCACAGAATTAGATGCATTTAAATGCTGACACCAGTTAGGGGAGCCCTCACTGTGAAATGAGCCCATCTAATGGATTGGGCACACCCCCTCCCCGACTTCACCTACTCCATGAGGATCACCTGATATGGCACATCCACAGACCAGCCCCCACCCCCACCCCAGGCAATCCCATCCACAGGCCTGGAAGTATGTCTGAGAGAGCATGAGGGAAATAAGGATTTTCCCATGTTGCCACCAGGTGACTTTGGACAAATCATGTGTCCTCAGTTTCCCCTAGTCATGATGTTATGAACCTAAAGAGTATGAATGGATGGAACTTTAAATTTGGGAATCTTAAAACAATATCAAAGAAGAATATGCTTATTATTTTTGTATTCCCGCAAGTGGGACTTGCTGCCTCACCCCTGGGGATAAAATCACGGAAGCTGGTTAAAGCTGATTGGTGTGGAGAGGGATTCCTTGATGAGGTACCATGTGGCGTCTCCTATAGGAACCACATCTCAGGCGGGGAGGAAACTGGTCCTTGGGCTTTGGGCCTTCTAAAATTGATCTCCACATTTTTTTAACTTGTTAAAATAATTTTGACAAGTAAATTACCCTCAACTCATCAAAAAAGGGCAGTAAAGTCTTTAGTAGGAATTAGGGTCTGGCAGCTTCTCCCTGGGAGGCAGCCTCTCAGTAACTGGAGGGCAAGGGGTTCCTTTCTCCTCTTAAGTGCAAAAAATCAATGTCAGGTCGGAGAGAGGCAAGAAATTCTGGTGACCCCCAGCCTCAAGGGATCAGCCCTGGTCCCCCCAGCATGGAAACATTCAGCCAGTACTGTCCTTCTGTTTTGTTTTGTTTCACCACATAGAAAAATGGCATCTATTTTATATACTGTGCCTGGGCATTTCTTTCTTGATGCTCAGTTTGGGGGACCACCAAAGAGAAAGTACTCTGGCCCTCTTTGGAAGGGCTTTACAATGGGGCAACCCTAGAGGGCCGTGTCTCTCCTTTCTCTGTCCTCCCTGGCAGCCCCCACTGGTGTCCCATCCCTGGCACATAGAGTTTGACTTTGTGCCAGTTATAATCCCATTGTTTCCTGCTCCATCTTCCATGGACATAGAGACCAAACACTTGGCATCCCCTACCAATCCTCTATAACCTGGAAGGAAGCCAATTGTAAACCCCTTTTTTTCTGCAAACGCAATTCTGAATCCTAGTAGCTTTTTTCCCAGGGGCTTTCTTTCCAGCCCTTTGAGCCTTTGGAGACACCTAAGATGTCACTAACTCCCCAGGGACTGAACTGCTATGTGCAACCTCCATCAAAGAGGAACTGACCAGTGCTTTCCTCCCCAAGTCAACCTTTATGCGCAAATCCTTTTCCATCACTGAATAAATTCTTAGGAGTACTCACTATGTTCAAGCATCTCCTTTCTATATATCCCTGCCCTTCTAGTAGCAGGCAGACAGATGGAGTCATTGTCCCATTTTGTCAGGGAATTCAAAAAAATGATTATATAACCAAGATCCATCTTTCTTCCCAAGAAGGATTTTTTTTTTTAAGTAAACACCTTTCAACCCCAACACTAGCTGCTTTATAACTCTTAGCCAGAAAACAGGAGACAAGTCTGATGTGTTTCTCCCATTTGCCAGAATTTCTGATCCCAAAAAGCCCGGCTGCAATGAGTAGCCTATGGAGAAGCAGAGTGGAGGCGCCCTGATTTAGTCTAGCTCTGATCCAGGGTGGGTAAATACTGCCCTCTTGTGGTGGTTTTAGTTCAGGCCCCATCACCAACAGTAGGCACAAACTAAGGTTTAACAACGGGTGAGCATAAATAGTGTTGGTGGGGCATTTAGGGGTTACCCCAATTGTGGCCCATTTATTTCCCTCTCGTCCTTGAATTGGCTTGCAGTAGCTCCACCCCATTTCACGAAATCGAGTTTGGCCAGGAGAAATGAGACATCCCCAGAAACAGGAAAGCTGGGGCATCGTGCTCTCCTATCATCACTATGAACCCAATTCCTGCTCCTTGTGTCATGGAAGAGCTGAAATGGTTAAACTCCCTGGGAGAAGAGAAAGCTTCTCTTCACTTCTTTGGAGTGAGGCAGCCAGGCGTCTCTCTTTTGGGGGGAACGCTTCAGACCTACCAAAATGAAGTTTTTGAAGCAGACCTGAGTCCACGTCCTAACTCTGCTCCTATTTATGCAGATGACCGTGGGCTGGTTACTTGAGCCTTCTGAGACTACATACCCACCTGTATAACAAGGTGGGTTAAATGACACAGTGCCCATAAAGTGCCCAGTTACAGTACCTCGCCCAAAAGTTATCAAATTTTAATTTTTTGCTTAATTTATGTAATATCTTGCTTCTCCAGCATGTGGAAGGCACCGTGGAGTGTGCAGATAAGCAAAACATAGTTCCTCCTTATGAAGGGTAGAATCTGGAGGGCAGAGACACCATTCTTGGAACTGACAGATATGTCTGGGGTTCGAGAAATAGGTGGGATCTCGCCGGTGGATTTGGGAAGACAAGAGTTTGCCGGCAAGTGGAAAGAGTGAGAGGAAGGGCATGAATGGGGAGCGTGGGGGGAATTGGGGCTGGCTTTGGAAGGCAGAGGAGGGTGGGTGGTGACAGGGAGCACCGGGATGGTGCAGGAGGATGGGCAGGGACTAGACGGGGGGGGGGGGGGGGGGGGGGGGGGGG
>NW_007727460.1:69859-85039 GCF_000696425.1 Galeopterus variegatus | reverse complement strand
GGGGGGGGGGGGGGGGGAGAGGTGAGTGGCACGTCAGAGGAACTTCAGCTTTATTCAGCAGGCAACAAGGAGTCCCTGAGAGACTTTTTCAAATGGGGAAATTAAGGTGATTGGAGTTATGCTTGGAAAAGAATGTTCTGGCTGCAGCAGAGAGAATGGATGGCTGGCCCACTAAGCCATTGGTGGGTTACTGGGATTCGAATGACAAAGAGGCAGATGTGACAAAGAGATGCCAGGGGCTGAACCAATAGGATCCCATGCCTATCTGTTGTGGAGGGTAAGGACAAGGGAGAAATTAAAGTCTCGCCTCTAGCTGAGAAAGGGGTCTTGCGAGGAAGAACAGGCTCGGGGGAAAAATGAGTTTGTGGTGCCGCCGTGATAGCAGCTTTCCCCAGAGTCTACAGAGTGAATCCTTCCAAGGCCCAGCCATGCCTAGATGCACAGAAGGAAAACTGACCCCAGCCTAAGAACACGGGATTTTCTGGCCAAACATGCTCTCAGCTGACACCTGCTTTGGGCTTGAAAAGAGGCCAAGTTTTGATCTCAGCCCAAAGCAAGTGAGAGGTGTTCTGACCTAGACCACGGGGCAAATGGTTCCCGCCAGGATGGGCAAGCCAGACATCTGGGCCCCTTCACCCCTACAGCATCAGCCCCCAGTATGGCCTTTTTATTCATGCCATTGGGAAAACTGTGGACTTCAGATTGAGTTTTGAGCCAGCCATTTTTACTTGTGTATTTCTATGTCCACTGCCCCAGATCTCCAGCATGTCACTGTGCCCACCTTACCCTCAAAGCCTCCCATCTGAATCAGTAGTCCAAGCAGGTGACAAGAGCAAAGAAATACTAATTGGGCTTACTCTATAACCGTCTATATGCTTTCTTCCCTCAAGCCCTGTAAAGCCCCCTGTATCCAAATGTCCTGTTTGGCTCAAGAATTAAAGACTAGGAGCTGGGATGGAGGAAACAGGTCTGAGAGGCTGGGGGAGGGGACCTGCCTCCCAGGACTCATCACAGATGGCCACCACAAACCTGTATTTGGCCTTTGGGGCTCGGCATCTCCTCTTCCTCTCACACCCGCTCCTCCTCAATCCACTGCCAGTCCCCACTTGGTGGCAAAAAGACCCCAGAAGAAAAGCTGCCACTCCCCAAATATTGCTGTTTTTCGAACTTGAGGACCCAAGTACACTTTCACCCATGGAAAGCAGCATCTGTTCAGGGTCTATTTTCTATTAACTCTTGTCAGAGCCACATGCAAGGGAGGCGGTCAGGAGTCAATATGACTTAGTACATTTATGAGTTTGTTTTGTGCTGGAATATCTGAATGGTTCTGGACAAGCAGGGCATGTCTGTCTGGTCTGGAACAGGGTCCATTATTAATGCGACAGCCTTGGCAGGCAGGAATGGATCTGCCTTAATGCACTGCTTCCTGTAGAAAATGACTCCAGGATATCAAAGTGTCCAGATTTGGCTCCTAACCTCTAGGAGACTCTAGCCCAGGGTCTGTCAACCTCAGCACTACTGGCATTTGGGGCTGGATAATTTTTTGTCATGGGTACTGTCCTGGTCATTGTAGGATATTGAGTGGCGCCTGTGGCCTCTACCTACTAGATGCTGGTAGCAGTCTCCTGCCAACTGTGACACCC
Source organism: Galeopterus variegatus (assembly GCF_000696425.1). Classification (NCBI taxonomy): domain Eukaryota; kingdom Metazoa; phylum Chordata; class Mammalia; order Dermoptera; family Cynocephalidae; genus Galeopterus; species Galeopterus variegatus. Next base: position 83,396 of record NW_007727460.1, on the reverse strand, counting down.
AAATACAAGGGGTCTTCCAAAAGTTCTTGCAAAGACTCATATTATCTTTCACCCTATTTTTCCACCCACTTTTTGCAGTATCCTTGTATGTCCCCTGACATTACCCAGTGTCCCTGGGGTCAATTACCCCCCCCCCCCCCCCCCCCCCCCCCCACTCCACTTTGTAGCCCAAGAAATGTTTTCTCCCTCTGTAAGACCAACACACTACTTGGTCTTTTTCCTTCCTTCTTTCTCTCTCAGCTCCCACTTTTCCCTCTGTGCCTGCCAAGCGGGGAGGCACCCGGGCAAGCAGGAGTATGAGCCGGCCACCTCCCTGGGGTCAATTCCCCCCCCCCCCGCCACTCACCCCTGGGCTGAGAACCACTGCTCTTGAACTTCTGGGGCAATGGAGCTCTACTGACTGCTCCAGGACATCTTGTTACAGATCTTGTTGAGTAAGAAGCCCAATTATCTGCTGACAAATTGAGACTTGAGGGATTTCTGCAAGGGGAGAAAGTATGGTTTCACCAACTCCCTCCCAAGCCAGAGGACGGGCATTTCCATTTTGGTAAGATGCTATGTCCTTGGTGTTGGTTCTGATTTACACCCACTGAGGCCCAGTGCCCTCGTGCTGGGTCTGAGGCCCCTCCCGTGCCCTGCACTCTGCTCCACCGTTTTGTTGTTGTTGTGTTGTCGTTGTGACTGTAAGACCACTCCAGGCTCAGCAGTGGTATTCCAGAAGGCCCAGAGAGCGGGGCCGGTCACTCCATGTCGCTGTACCTACAGGCGTCCATTCGGGGGTGGGGGAAGCCGGGGAGGTGGGCAGAGCCAGAGCCGGCGTCGCACCTCACCACACACGCTGTCAGAAACTCGGTCGTCCCCCCTACCTCTGAGCTCTCGATGCTGCTAATCTCTGCCAAGTGTCCCGTGTGCTCCAGCACCTTCCTCAAAGGACTGACGCCCGCCCCACGCTCTTCGCGAGGCTGTCCAGGCTGTGTTCGCGCATGCTCTTTTTCTGTATAGTTCTCATCTTCTAATTTTATGGGATTCAACAAAAGTCTATTTATGCCTGTTTGCATTATGGTGAAAATATTAAAAAGTGGACACAACTTGGCTGCCTCTTGTCTTTTGTCGGATTTGCTTGGAATTTCTCACACCTTTGCCCGTTGTCACAGGTTGGGAGTGCTCTTGGGTGCGGGGGGAGGGGAGAGAGGTGGAGAGAAGGTCAAGGGCAAGGGGATGGGAGGGAAGGGAAGGAAGTCCAAGCAGTCAGAAAGTCTGAGTTGCCACTTTGTTTCAACAGAAGCTTCAGCCAACCCTGCAGGGAATTCTAAAGATGACCTTTCAGAGGTGTTCCTATTTGGGACCAGAAGGCCTAGTTTTATACCCTTATATCATTCCATCTGGGCTGGGCAGTTCTCTCCAGCTGAAGCCACCCCCAAAGGGCTGACCACAAGGGCATTCCCAGCAGCTGGGGGAATAGTCCTTGATTCCCATTGCAGATCTGGGTGGCGCAGCTCAGCGTCCTATCTGCCCTCCTCCCCAGCACCCCTTTCCCCCATCACAGCTGCATCTGTAGGAAGGGCCTGGAGAAACTCTGTGACCACTTCCACCCACAGCCCTTTGTCCCTGTATACACCACCCAGAGGAACCTAAAGCCTGATTCCTAGCTGGTTTCAGACCCAGTTCCAAAAGGAAAAGACCTCAAAAGAGGACAGATGAAGAGATGCTGATCTCAAATGTCTAACAGGTCAGTTACTATAAAGGGATAAACTGAGGCCGGGCGAAGCCTAAGGCTTTGTCACGCCCTTCCGGACTCGGCCGTGGATGCTGTGGACATTTTGACATTCACGCCTATTTCCTGATTATAAAGCACAAACCATTAGACATTCAGCTTGTTAAGGATACAAAGTAGCTTAATCAACCCTAAGAACCTCCTTTCTCACCCTCCCACCCCCCTACACACCATTCCTAACTCCTCAGTCTCATTCCTGAGTTTCACGCCTAAGTTCAAGTGGGAGATGAAGGCCAGAGTCAGAACAAGAGACAGGGAAGGCTTCTCAGTGCCCCACTCCTTGCTGTCCTACAAAAATGTACTAGCTAATTAAAATAATGGCTCACGGTTATTAAAAGCCAGTCTTTGCAAGAGTGCTTTGATATGTTATTATTTACTCTCCCCAATTTAAAGCTTGGGAAACTGAGGCACAAAGACTTCAGGCAGCTGTGCAAGGTCAACATGGCTAGTAAATGTTAAAAGTGGGATTTGAACCCAGGCTGTCCAGCTCGAGAAACTGCACTCTCATCCACCACCCCATGCTGCTGCTAAGACACCCAGACTGTGTTGTTTCAAATCCTGACTCCTCCACTTCCCAACGGTGCAGCTTTGGATAAGTTACCCACCCTCTCTGTATCTCCATTTCTTCACCATAATGTAGGTGGTGATTGTTGCAACTCCACTGGTTTGCAACAGGATTAAATGAGTTAATAAACACAATGCACTTAGGGTAGGATGGGATAGGACGGAATGGAAGAAATGATGGGAGAATGATTCACATACATACTGGAGTTTTGACAGGCCCAGCCTCAGAGGTGGCTGGGGACAATGTAACATTATACACATCCCAAATGGATGGCTTCTGTTGCCTGGCAACCAGGTGAAAAAATTCAAGTTGACACCAAAACAGAACCTTCCCAAGCACAAATAGAAGAAGGGATGGGAAACAAATTGGGAGACAAGGGGAGAATTTTTTTAAATCACTGCAGATCAATATGGAATACAGGCTTCACAGTCAGTTACATAGTAAAAATGTATTTACTGTTTTTTCATTGTACCCATCACAAAATCACCAAGAGAACAGAAACAGGGAAAGTATTTACAATCAGGTGGATCAACATAGTTTAACTGACATCTCTAAAAAGAAATTGCTTTAGCAATAGCCTCTAGAGGAGAATAAGATTAAGTTAATCAAACAGCAGAAGATTTTAAAAGTAACTAGCAAAATGATTTTTTAAATTTTTATTTATTTTATTTTACTTTAGTTTTTGGTGGCTGGCTGGTACAGGGATCGAATCCTGAACCCTGGCATTATCAGCACCATGCTCAGACCAACCAATGTAAAGTAATTTTGGAAAAACTCAAATTCTTTGTATTACTAGACTTGGGGAGAAGGGGTTCAGGGGTGGGTGGTCTGGCCTCCCTGCATCTGGGTTTTCTCCATTGGAATCCAGAGTTGATATTGGAAACCACCCACTCTCAGCTCCTCCCTAGTTTGTGGTTTCCAGGAATTTTGAGATCGCCAAGAGGATGCACTCCAGTCTCCTTCTCTTTCCTTCTGCGCCTTCTCTCATAGGGATGTGGCTGGGTCAAGCAACTATTAAGCAGGAGAAAGGCGGAAAGACATACTGTAAACCCCAGGTGTGGTATCTGTGGCATTCATTAAACTTTATGCAGTGAGTAATTGTATTCGTTTTGTTTTGAAATTCTTGAAAAGAGTCGTTAGTGGAAATGCAGTTATTAGCAATAAGCTGCCAGCAAAATCCATGGGGACAAACACACCTATTCCTTTTTCCTTCCTCCAAGCTGGTGGCATCACCTTCCTTGAAAAGCACACACTGCCCCCAGATTGCCCTTCCTGAAAAATCTCTTTCACCCTGTCACGCCTTTGCTCAGAGGCATTCACTGCCACCAGAGACCAGAGGAAGGAGGTCCAACCCCTCTGGACGATGTTAGTGCCCGGTCTGACCACAAGTGGCCTCGTAGGCTTCCTTTTCTTCCACCACTCCACCCGAACCTTCCTTTCTGGGCTGACTGCTTCACTCCAACTGTTTAAAACAGAGCTTGGGGGAGAGTGCGGTGCTGATAACACCAAGGCCACAGGTTCGGATCCCATATAGGGATGGCCGGTTAGCTCACTGGGTGAGCGTGGCACTAACAACACCAAGTCAAGGGTTAAGATCCCCTTACCGGTCATCTTTTAAAAAAAAAACAAACAAAAACAGAGCTTGGGGCTGGCTGGTGAGCTCACTTGGTTAGAGCATGTTGCTGCTAACACTAGGGTCAAGGGTTTGGATCCCCTTGCCAACCATCAACCAATCCCTAGCCACCAACAAGAAAAGACAAAATAAAGCTTTTATTTTCCTTACACCTGGCATTTGCTTCTGCCACTTCACCCACCTGGAAACCCACTCTCCTCACTTATCCCTGCTGATCCTTCTTCTATTGCTGAGGGTTTGATTCAAACACCCCCTTTTCAGGTTCCCTTCTCTGTCCTCCAGCTACACTTCTTGTCTGTACCTGTCACTTGGTAACTAGGAGGTATTGCTTTGCAACTGTTGTCTGTGTGTGTGTGTGTGTGTGTGTGTGTGTGTAGATATGTTTTGTCTGTGCCTATGTAGTCCTTACCTATTGCCCCAATAATGCTGAGTCACAAACAAAATCTTCCTGGCACAGTGTTACTGCTGTAGAGGTTGGAGGCACGTCACTAGGAACCAGGGAGATGCGGGCAGCCTCTACAAGCTAGAAAAGGCAAAGAACTGATTTTCACCTAGAGCCTCCAGAAGAAACACAGCTTTGCCAACACCTTTATTTTAGCCCCATAAGACCCACTGGGTATTTTTGACATCCAGAGCTGTAACATAATAACTTTCTGTTGTTTTAAGTCACTATGTTTGTAGTGATTTGTTATAGCAGCCATAGAAAGCTAATACAAAATTTTGTATTAAATCTGTGTTAGTTTACTTTTGCTGCTGCCTGCTCTAGGGCAGAATCTGTTTCCTTGAGTTTTCTGGGTTCTAGAAGCTGCCCATATCGCTTGGCTCACGGCCCTGCGTTTCTCCAACCTGTGCTTCTATCATCATGTCCCCTCCTGTGACTCTGACCCTCCTGCCTTCCTCTTATAAGGACCTTGTGATTACACTGGGCCTGCCCAGATTACCCAGGATAATCTCCCCATCTCAAAATCCCTAACTTAATCACATCTGAAAAGTTCCTTTTGTCACATAAATTCACATATTCATAGGTTCCAGGGATTAGAACATGAACATGATGGGGGGCCATTATGCAGCCTACCACAGTCTGCCCTCAGGCCCCCCGAGACTAATGCTCATCCTGCACACAGAATACAGTCAGCTCAATTGGTGCACTTATAGGATTCATTCATCCATTCAATAGAAATATAATGAGGACCTACTATGTGCCAGACACTGAGAGATCAAGCAACAGAGCTCACATTCCAGTAGAAAGAGAAAGAAGTAACTTTTTTTTGTTTTTTGTTTTTTTAAAAAAGGAGTATGCTAGATAGGATAAGTAAGTGATTTTAGAGGGAAAAAAAGCAGGGGAAAGTGATAGAGTTTAAATAGGGTGGTCAGGGAAGGCCTCAGCAATAAGGTGACTCTGGGAGACTTGAGGAAGGTGCTGCAGATTGAATGTACCCCCCAAAACTCATTGAAGCTTAAATCGTGTCCCCCAAAATTCCAGATATTGGAAACTTGGCCCCCACCATGACAGTGTTGAGAGGGTGGGAAATCCTATTATGGTAATTGAAAGGTGGAGCTTTGAAGAGGTGACTACATTGATGGTTTAATGGTAGTCACGGGTGTAGTTCTGAGGGCTTTAAAAGGAGAGCACATGAGATCTCTCTCCCTCTTTCTCTGCCCCATCATTTTCTGCCATGTGATACACTGTGTTGCTGTAAAGCCACCACCAGAGAAGACCCTCACCAGATGTGCTCCCTGACTTCAGACATCTCAGTCTCAGAAACTGTAAGCTGCCGGGCCTCCCTGAGCCAGAGGCCGACAAAACCGAGCGGGAAGAGACCCCGGTCCAGCCGGGGGTCCCTTGTGGGGCTGAGCGGGATGATGAGTGTCGCTGGCACGGCCCTTCCCCCCCAGGACCTTCCTCCCCGGGGGCCGAGAAAGAACACCACCGAGCCAGGAGAGTGGTCAAAGCCGGAACTCCGTTTATTTGCAGGGCGGCACAGCTTATATAGGGAAAAAGGGCAGGGCGGGTTTTGATATGAGAGATCAAGCAAAGAGCCAATAAGAAGGGCTTAAAAGGATAGGGTGAGGTGGTGGGGAGGCTTTACGCGAATACGGAACTAAAGTTGCTGAATCACTGGGACCCGGAAGGGCGAGGCTGGCAGCTACGTGCCGTTGAGCGCTAGTGAAATGGTGGCCGCAGAGCGCATGAACTGGCGCCCGTGCGCGTCAGGGCGCATGCGCGCAAAGTTATGCCCAACAGTAAGCAATAAATTTTATTTTCTTATAAACTACCCGGTTACAGGTATTTTATTGTAAGCAACAGAACGGACCAATACAGAAGGTAAAGGAGCAAGGCCCACACATAAAGGGGTGGCAGCGTTGGCTGGTTTGCAGGAGTGTCTCTGTAGGACGTCATGAGACCCTCTCACACACCCCAGGAGTACATGCAATAAATATTGGAGCAAAATTGCCCAGAAGCCCTGCTTTTACGGAAAAGACGTGTTTACCATGGAGTTAATGAAGCTGAATTTGGGGGTCCCTCACTTGCAAAGACCCTTTCCAAGGCCTCTTTTTCCTTCATTCTACGTACATACTTTCCTGTTTACTTATGAATTTATCCTTGTGGATTTCTTTTCTAAAATAGGGCCTCCAAAAGAGTACGAGTTTGAGATCCCACTAAACCCGTGCTGGTGGGTGAATCCAATAATCACAGCAATGATTTGGGAATGTATACTGACTGAAAGGCAGGGGGTTCTGTGAGGGCACAAGACAGAAAAAGCTCGGCTGGGCTGTGATTATCAGATGTGCTTTTCTGCAGTCAGATGCTTAAGTGGAAATCTAAAGGAAGCGTAGGGGCAGCTAAGCAGGCACTCCAGGAAAAAGGAACTGTATTCGCAAAGTCCCTGTAGGGGCAAAGAAGGAAAGCTTCCCATCCACCCTCTGGAGGTTTGCTGGAAATGAACTGACAATAGGCAGATTAATAGGAGAAAAAGTCATAAAAACACAATTTTTTTGGCAACTGGCCAGTATGGGGATCCAGACCCATGACCTTGGTGTTATAAGCCAGTCCTGTCCTACAAGTTTATTTACTTTACGTGCACGGAGGAAAATCACAGGAGAGTGACTACCCAACAACCCAGTGAGGTCCAGAAGCATATCTACCCTTCTTCATAGGGGAGAGAGAAGTGGGGACTGCAGGCCACCTAGGGAGAGTAAATGATCTAAAATAAAAGGAACAGGTCCTCAAAAGAACAGGTTGTAGCCTGTGTGGACGAGGTGTCCACATCCCATCTCATCCTCTAGGTTCTGCTGTGTGTTCATTTCCCAGGGAGGGTTTTCATGACAGTTGGCCTTTTCTGGAGAATCTGCCTTTAATCAGAAAAGGACCAAAGAAAGGACTAAGAAGAAAACTGTTCTCTGTGCGTTTGCTATTTTTTTTTTTTTTTTAAAGATGACCAGTAAGGGGATCTTAACCCTTGATTTGGTGTTGTCAGCACCACGCTCAGCCAGTGAGCGAACCGGCCATCCCTATGTGGGATCCGAACCCGGGGCCTTGGTGTTATCAGCACCACACTCTCCCGAGTGAGCCACGGGCCGGCCCAGCGTTTGCTATTTTCTGAATGTCTTCAGTTTGAAGTAGTCATCATACCAATGCGGCATATTTGGGGATATTTTGTGGATTTTTCAGCCCTCAGATGGAAGGGGAGGTGGACCAGAAAGGAAAGGATGTGTATATTTATCATGAGAACAAAGAACACCATTAAAGGTGTGGAGGGGGTTGAAACGGTCTCTTAAGCTAGATTGTAAAGATTTAATTGGAAAGGAATGTGGAAGCCCACCAGCCAGAGATAACCAGTAATGCACCTATAGTCCAACAAAGGCACATTTATTAACTTGCTGCAGCAAGGAACAGCACACCCTAGAGGAACTCTGGGGAGCCACATAGGATGGAACCCAGAGGGGCTTACTGTAGGATTTCAGCTTCAGATGGGTGATCTTAAGCAGGGACTACGGTAGTGGTGCCCAGATCTCTGGATACAGTCAGGGAGTGAGGGCAGTTCAGCGGGAGGGTATTGTAGAGTAAATTTGAAAACTTAGAATTTTCCCTATTGCCAAAAAGGAAAGAAGCCCATCTCAGCTTTCTTTCCTCAGAGTATTTCCTTGTGAAGTTTTGTTTGTAAATATATCCTCTGTCCCTTGGATATGTATGTAAACCCTTTGTGTGTGTGCTATTTTTTTTTTATTGTGGTAAAATAGAGTAGAAAATTTACTACTTTAACCATTTTTAAGTGTACAATTCAATGGCATTAAGAACATTCACAAAGTTGTGTAACCATCACCACTATTTCTAGAACTTTATCATCACCTCAAACAGAAACTCTGTACCGATTAAGTAATAATTCCCCATTCCTTCCTCCCCCCAACCCCTAGTAACCTCTAATCTACGTTCTGTTTCTATGAATTTACCTATTCTAGATGCTTTATATAAGAGGGACAATACCATATTTGTCCTTTTGTGTCTGGCTTATTTCACTTAGCTTAACGTATTCAAGGTTCCTCCATGTTGTAACATGTGTCAGTGTTTCATCCCTTTCTGTGGCCGAATTATGTTCCATTGTATGTATACACAACATTTTGTTAATCTTTTCAAAGGCTAGATAAGATTCTTGCCAGCATTACAACCCAGAAATGTTTTTCTTAAGGGCCTGGGATCCCTCTCTTTGAAATGTAAATATCAAAGAAGATAGCATCTTTATCTCCCTGTCACTGTGGGAGTTTAGCTTGGGCACCTTGTTCCAAGCTGTAACCACCTGCGTCATAAAGATTCGAGATGTTTTATTATTCCTGTAGACTTAGGCAATTGGCCAGCACAATGAGTACCCCATTACCAGGAGAACTTAGGAAGAACTATGAAAGAATAATTTGCAAATAATGTGCTCAAGTCCACTTACCTGAGGACAACTTACCATAAGGCTTGAGAACATGTATGCAATATAATGCTTGGCTGTACATAAAAAGAAGTATTTCTCTCCGTCTTTGTAATCTCATTAGCAGATTGCCTGTGATATGCATGGCAGTCTGATTTAATGCTTATTCAGTAATAAAACTGTTTTGCTTTTCTACAGCTGCAAAGAGGATTTTCTGGATTGAGATTTCCTTTTTTCCCTCCCAACAGTATCTTGGTCATCTTTGATCAGGAGACAGGAGGAAGCAGCAGGGCCAGGATATTTTTGATAAGAAAGCAACATATTTTTGATAAGAAGGGGCTTACCAATACTTCTGTAGCTGTGGGGTCTGCCTTCCCCCTTACTGGTTGGAAACTTTTTTTTATCAGGGTCTGAGCACCATCAGGACTGATTTGCACCTTCTCAGGGCCAGGGCAGAAGCTGGGGAAACAATCAGGGAGCACCATGGGGACTGGGACAGTGGCTAAGGAGACAGAGAGAAGGAGATGGATCTGAGGACCATTAGGAGTCATCTTCTGAGGAGCAGCTTTGGGGCTCAGGGAACTGTCACCCACAGGCAGAGGGTTTCTCTTCCAGCATTGCCGTTCCTGGTCTGGAGCGAGATTCCCCCATCCATGTTCAAATGCAGGTACACCCCAGGCATTTCCGATTGGCCTTTTAGCTCAAGTCTGACTTGGGGAAGGGGCCAATGAGGACGGATGGGAAGAGTCAGAGGGGCTGGAGTGGGGGCTGTGCGCTTGCCCAAGCTTCCTTGCCCCACAAACTGTGAAGTTATGAAGGCTGGGATCTAATGGATCCTCAGCCTGTCCTAGCTTTGCTGGGGAATGGGGCTGGGGATCCCAGTCCATAGGGTCCTCCCACCCTGTAATAGTCCCATGGGGCCCTACACACACTCACTCACACCCCATACTTCCCTCTCCACTTCTGCACCTTTCATGGACTCCAGGGTTCGGGGGTTTGACTGGGGTCCCCCTTCCTACCATCCTAAGTGTCTGGGGGGGTTCCAGCCCCACTGCCAAGCGACATCATCCCCAGCCCCTTTCCCCAAGCTGGCGTGCGTGTATGTGTGTTTGTGCCAAGCTTCCATTTCATACTGCAAATGTAAATTTAAAAAACAATTTAAGGCTTAAAAGGAAAAAAGAAACCCACCACTGTCCACATTCACCATATTCTCCCTCTGTTGTATCTTTCCTCCTAGTGCTCATCACTACCTGAGGACGGTATTGATTAGGACTGGTAGTATTGGCAGTATCAGTGTCCCCTACACTAATATCTTAGCTCTGTGAGCAGGGCACTTGAGCTTTGCCATGTTCATCTCTGTACCCCCATGGCCGGAAACAGAGCAGTCACTCCATAAATAGCACTAGCTAAGTGCTGAGCCCTGTTCTAAGTGCTATATATGTTGAGGAGGTTTTAAAACGTGTCTGCAAATTCTTTGGCACTCTCCCATCAAGAGGTGGGTCCCCTCCCCTTGAATCTGGGCTGTTTCAGTGACTTTCTTTTTTATTTTCCAAATGAAAATAGCAGAAACACACTGTATAGTTTATGAGGCTAGGTCAGAAAAAAGCCAGGCAGATTCTGCCTGCTGCACTTGGGGTGCGCACTCTGGGGGAAGCCACATCAGAAATCCAAGTACCCAGGGCCAGCCCGTGGCTCACTCGGGTGAGTGTGGTGCTGATAACACCAAGGCCCCGGGTTCGGATCCCATATAGGGATGGCCGGTTAGATCACTGGCTGAGCGTGGTGCTGACAACACCAAGTCGAGGGTTAAGATCCCCTTACCGGTCATCTTTAAAAAAAAAAAAGAAAAAAAGAAATCCAAGTACCCAGACAACCCAGCTAAGCTCCCAGACCTCAGCCGGCTTCCCCTGCTAGCCGCATGGGTGAGCCTTGTTGGAAGTCCAGCCCAGTCAAGCCTTCAGATGACAACCATCCCAGCCAACATCTGAATGCCCACTACATGAGAGACCCTGAGCCAGAGTCGCCCAACCGAGCCTTTCCCATTTCCTGGCCAACAAAAGGAAGAGCACAAAAACAAGATTGTTTGAAGTTTCTAAGTTTGGGGGTTATTTGTTAAAGAGCACTAGTAACTGATGTATATATACCATTTCATTTAATAGGAAGATCTATTATTCTCATTTCATAGATAAGGAAACTGAGGCATGGAGAAGTCGGTTGGTGGGGGAAAGGGAGGTGGCAAGGAAAGCAGCAAGTCCCCATTTTGCAGGAATGCATTGACAAGTAGCCCTGCCCTAAGGCAGGAACCACTGGGAGAGGACAAGGGAAAGTGGGAGAGAAAGATCCTGAGTTCCCTCCTGAATAAGTTGAGTTTGAGGGCCCAAAGGGAACGTCAAGTGAGCAGGCTAAGTGAGACTAGATCTCAGAGAAGCGAGCAGGGCTGGAGAGTGCAATGTGAACATTTAAATAGTGTTGGATCATCATTCAAGTTGTGGACAGGGGAGAGAAAGTGAAAGAAGGGGGTGGCTGAGCCCCAAAGTACCCCAACATGTAATGACTAGGTGAGGCCACCTAGGAGATGGAAAAGGAGCAGCCCTAGAGGTAGGAGGAGAAACGGGAGAGGCCAAGGCCAGCCAGCCGTTCTGGAAGAGGCTGAGCAGCGAACAGTGACTGCTGCTGGGTAGAGGGAAGGCAAGATCAGGCCAGGAAACTTCTGCTGAATTTAGAGGTGCGAAGATCAGATTCTCTCCCAAAGCTGCTGGGTCAGGGGCTACTCTAAACCTTTCTGTTTTAATGGCTGTAGCAGCAGCAGTAGCAGCAGCAACAGTGTTATGGGCCAAACAGTACCTTCGCCCCCCTACCAAATTCCTATGTGGAAGTCCTAACCCCCAGTGCCTCAGAATATGACTATATGTGGAGATCGGGTCTTTAAAGAGGTAATTAAGTTAAAATGAGGTCATTAGGGTGGCCCTAATCCAGTATGACTCATGTCCTTATAAGAAGAGGAGATTAGGACACAGCCACATACAGAGGGAAGACCACGTGAAGAGAGAGAAGATGCCATCTGCAAGCCAAGGAGAGAGGCCTGGGACATACTCTTCCCTCTCAGTCCTTAGAAGGAACCAACCCTGCAACCCCTTGATCTCGGACTTCTAACCTCCAGAACTGTGAGAAAATAAATGTCTGTTGTTTAAGCCACCCAGTCTATAGTACTTTTTATGGCAGCCCTAAGAGACTAATACAAACACTAACACACTTTTTAAAAAAATATATTGAGGTGAAGTTTACATAACATAAAATTAGCCATTTTAAAGTGGACAATTCCGTGGCATTTAGTATATTTACAGTGTTGTGCAACCACCACTTCTATTTCCAAAACATTTCCATCATTCCGAAATAAAACCTGTACCCATTAAGCAGTTTCTTCCTGTTCCCCATAACACACTTTGATTGAGTACTTTATCTATGCCAGGCACCATTCTAGGTACTACACATGAATTTACTCATTTAATCCTCACAAGAGCCCTAGGAGGCACGCATTATTATTCCTATTTTACAGATGGGGAAACAGCCTCAGAAAGACTAAGCAACTTGCTCTAGTCAAACAGCTAGTTAGGCCATTGTAATCGACAGATAATAATTGAGAATCTGCTATGTGTGGGGCCTGTGCCAAGTATCTAGGCATCCAAAGGTGACTCAGACATGGGCCTGGTCCTGAAGTTACTCATATCTAGTGGGAAAGATATGCACATTGTATAAATAGTTACAAATTAAGTAAATAATTACAAGACTGCATGCTGGAGTGAGGGAAGGGAGGTCATCTGGAGAGGTTAAAAGAAGCCCTGGACTCCTGAGCTGGGGTGGTGGGGGGCCGAGGGCCTCAGAGATGCCCCCCTCCCACTTTGGCATCCAGCCCAGCGGACCAGCGAGTTGGAAGCGCCTGGGGCTCCCCTGCTGGAATTAGGGATGTGCCTTGGGCCTTGACCATACCTCCCTTCCTTCTGCTCCCACCATATCCCCCTCCCCTTTTCTCTTTCCCCCTCCTCCCCAACTGCTCCACACCATCTTAGAATGTAAATAATAATAATAATAATAATTTAAAAATTGGGTAGCTATGTGAGATGATGGATATACTTGCTGCTTCACTGTAGTAACCTTTCCACTATCTATATGTATCCCATAACATCGTGTTGTGTACCTTAATTATACACAATAAAATGTATTAATTAAAAAAAAAAAAAAAAGGAGCCCTGGAGGAAGAAGAGGAACAGCTGGAAGGAGGGATTAGTGGCATGAAGTGTGTTCCAGGCAGTGAGAATAGTGTACAAGTGAAGGCCAGAAGTGGGAGGAAAGAGAAAATCAGCTTGGCTGGGCGTGGCTGGTGAGGGAGAGAATGACTTTAGATAGGAGAGGTAGACAGGGTTTGTCTCTTTGCAACAACATTAGGTATTTCAGATTTATTTCTAAGGGCAAGAGAGAGCCACGGATGGCTTAACACCACCATTGAGAGTAACTTTACTAGCTCAACTCTCTCAGGACATCCTGATTTCCAAGTTGGGGGGAGCATTTTATCGCAGCCTCCATGTACTGACAACAGATCATTCTAACCCTAATTGGGCTTGAGCTCCTGGGGGGGGGGGGGGGGGGGGGGGGGG
>NW_007727460.1:68253-69654 GCF_000696425.1 Galeopterus variegatus | reverse complement strand
TGGGGGGGGGGGGGGGGGCGCGGCAGGGAGACAAGGATTTCTTACCTCTATCCCAGGACACACAGCACAGGACCTGGCAAAAAAAAAAAAAAAAAATGTTCAGGCACCAAGAATACCCACCCACACCTGAGTGGTAACTCCCGCTTTGAGGGGTCAAATCCAGGCTCTACCACTTTTGCCTCTTTTAACCAGTGACTCTCACCTTGAGGAGCCTTGTTTTCCTTATCTGTGGAATGACTACAATTATGGTACCTATTGTGGGAGACCAGAATATGCCCCCCTAAAATATGAAGGATTGCTGAGCTAAAGAAAATTAAGAAGAAATGGATACAGGAAAGCTCTCTGCCCTCTCTCTGTTTGCCTAAAAACAGGACATATATTTGGGGGTTATTATTACTCCCCTACACTATCATAGAGGACTGGAATGAGAAATCCTTGAAAAACCTATGTTGAGTGCTTGGCACAGCTCCCACTCAAAAATATTGTTTGTTATTCTTAAAGCATACGGTTAAGAGCGCAGCCAAGCAGAAGTCAAGTGAGTCTGGATTAGAATGTAGGACAGGAGGACTGTTTAGGTCAGTTGGTTACGAGTGCCGCCTTGTAACAGCAAGTTCATGGATTTAGATCTCCGTGCCCGCCAGCCGCCTATTCCCGCCCCCTGCCCCCCCCCCGACCCCCCAAAAGGGGATCTAAGACGAGGGACCCTGAGCAAGTCTTTTCGCTTCCTTAAGTCTCGGTTTCCCTATCTGTAATTTTGGGACAGTGATTGGGAAGCTGCGATGAGCTAACCCACAGAAAGCTCTTGGCACACACGAGAATATATGCAGACTTTATCAAGTTAAAAAATTAATTTTTTTTAAAAAAAGGATGGGTGCTACTACTGTCCCCGATAAGAGGTGTCGTCCTTTGCAGGGTACAGAGCACAGATCGCAGGCATTTACAGCCCCTAGCGGCCTGGGCCCGAGGGGGTGTGGCCTCTGAGTGGGCGGGACGGCCGTTGGACCCTCCCCGAGTCGAGTGGGCGGGGAGAAGTGGGGCTCCCCGGCGCGCGCGCGCGCGTGTGCGGCGGCCCCAGGTACGCGGACAAGATGGCGGCGGCAGCGGTCGACAGCGCGATGGAAGTGGTGCCGGCGCTGGCGGAGGAGGCCGCGCCCGAGGCGGCGGGCCTCAGCTGCCTCGTCAACCTGCCGGGCGAGGTGCTGGAGTACATCCTGTGCAGCGGCTCGCTGACGGCCGGCGACATCGGCCGCGTCTCCAGCACCTGTCGGCGGCTGCGCGAGCTGTGCCAGAGCAGCGGGAAGGTGTGGAAGGAGCAGTTCCGGGTGAGGTGAGCCAACCGTCCCGCTCCCAGCTCTGCGCCCCGCGGGGGCCGGCCCGCCCGGCCGTAGCCGCCGTCCCCTG
>NW_007727460.1:13156-68039 GCF_000696425.1 Galeopterus variegatus | reverse complement strand
CCCCACCCCCGGACCCCTTCCCGCGGGTTGGCAGACAAAGGCCTCCAGGCCGCCGGCTCCCGGCCGCGCGGGGCCACGCCGTGCGGACCCTCGGGTGCCCAAATGGCGCATCTGGGAGCGCCCAGCTGGCGGGCCCTCTGTCAGGTAGCATCGCCGCTAATCCGTTTTGCGCGCTTCTTTTGTGCGCGACTCGGTGCCAAGATGTTTACATGGATCGAGCGATGCAGTGTTCGGGCGGGCGCAGCATCCCTCGGTTGGCTGTGGACAGCACAGATTTCTTCGGTGTTGGAGCCGGGATAAAATCTGGCCCTGCGTACTCCCTGTATGACCTTGTGGGTAGCGACTTCCCTTTTCGGAGCCTCATTCATCCACTTTGAACGGTGGTGATAGTCAGACCTACCTTTTATCGTGGTTTTTTAATGAGATGATGTGCGGGGAGCAGTTACTCAGGGCCCTGCTCTTAGGAGGCGCGCAGTCAATGTTAACCGTCATTGTCATCATTATTATTACTGTTGCCACAGCTGTCCCCATTTTATAGATGGGGAATGGAGAGACAGCATTCATGTCGCCACGCCAAGGTCACACCGTGAGTGCGTGCGTGTGTGCCGGGTGGAGATTGGAACGAGGTCCATCGCCAGGGCCCCGCTTGCCACCAGACCATAATGCTGTCCCTGTTTTCCAAGGCCGTCTCTGATTCGTGTCTGCCTGCCTTTGAGTCTCTGTGAAGCTGAGGGGTTGTTTCTCTCCTTGTAGGTGGCCTTCCCTTATGAAACACTACAGCCCCACCGACTACGTCAATTGGTTGGAAGAATATAAAGTTCGGCAAAAAGCTGGGTTAGAAGCCCGGAAGATTGTAGCCTCGTTCTCAAAGAGGTTCTTTTCAGAGCACGTAAGGATCTGTTGGTGTAGCTCTAAGCTTTGGCCTGGTAGTGTACGCGCTGGGTTTGTAGGCATTAGCTCATCCAGCTCTTTTTGATATCTCCCTTTTCAGTGCTCTCAAAATCCCTAACTCACTCACATGGCAGCGAGAGTCATTGTGTCCTTCTCCTCCTATACAACAACATGAAGCCATTTGTCCCTGCCAGCTTTACTTTTGTAAAGCCAGAGAGAGAATGGGGGATGGGAATGGAGAGAGTAGGGACTGACACGCAGCACAGTTTAGAGTGAATCCGAATCCAGATCAGAATTATTTCTCTTTAAGTGGGTTAAACGTATTTTTTGTAAGCTCCACATGATTTGAGGAATCATCAATGATTGAACACTGTAAATTTCTCCCAGTTGTTTTTCCAGAAGGGTTGATGGAAACTAATGTCCTTCTCTCTGGCTTTGCAGGTTCTACCAAGTAGTGAACTACATTATTTGTTAAGGTAATAGGATTAAAAGCTAGCTATAAATCAGAATTACTACTTCCTCAAATAAAATTGTACTGCATTTAGTATCCTTGAAAGTTTTTTTGTTTTAAATGTTGCTGAAATCCTTAGTGTTTTTTTTTTCCTTCCCCAGAATGTCTCATGGAAGTTTCTGTATCCACTTCTGATTTCTAACTTTTTGTAACTCTGGAAAATAGTCCACCGTAACATTTTAAATTCATCAACTATTAGATACTTCTTTCTGATTGGGGGTCTAGAAATAGAGCCAATCTGATTTTTTTTTTTTAAACTATCCTGGCTTACTGAAGATTACTTCCCATTTTCTAATTTTAATTACTGAGTTAACGGAGTGCATATATTTGTAATGTTTTCAAGTCTTTTTAAGTTTTGAAAGGGAAAATTTTAACTTTGGACAGATTTGAACTTACTTCTCTATGGGTAATAAAAAGACATTCCCTAGTGTAATTTGTTTCTGTAAATGTTTATTAGTGTTACAATGAACAAAATTTATGTTCTCCTTTGGAGAAGCCGTGCCATGGCTAAAAACATTCATAATCACAGATCATAAATACTGGTTTAAATATGTTTGTACACACATATATTTTGGCTCTAGATATGTTGGATGCAGTTGGTCATGGCTTACTGGTTTGTAACCTCTACTTCTAGTCCAGCTGGTTTTGTGTGCATTTTTAACAGTGTGTGCCTTTGTCTAATAATGATGAATTGTTGTGTTTTTTTCCTTAGCTCCCTCTTTCCCTATACCACTGCTTAATTAGAAGTATGTTAAGAACTTTGAATATAGCAGAGCATACTTAAAATTGGTCTGTGGGTGGGTGATTGCTTTAGCCCAGAACCCTTGTAGTTCCTGTGTTCTTGGCATGCACACAGGTTGACCAAAAATGTTTTTGCTACTTTTAAAAAGCAAAGTGGGAGAAGTCATAGAATTTTAAACTGAGAGGATCTTAAAGCGCATTTGTACCACAGCCTCAATTTACAGAGGAGGAAACATGCCTGGTAGGTTAAAGGAGATGCCTAATGTGTTAGTCTTATCTTTCTGGCCCTCCTCTCCTGGTTGAGTACAGTGTGGATTGCATGAGATAGTTAGGGTGAATTAGGAGATTTTGCAGTTCTAGTCCTTGCTTCAAGCTATTTTTCTTCACATTAGAACTCTGAATTATCAGTTTCAGAAATTCCAGTTTATGAAAACATGGTTAATTTACAAGTAACAACAAGATCTGAACAAATTATTATTGTTTTCCATGTTGCTTTCCACCCGTGATGGGAAGGCAAGGTAGTATAGGATAGCTTATTCCCACTGTCCATAAAAGTGGGTATCTTTGGGCCGAGCCCGTGAGAGTGCGGCGCTGGGAGCGCTGCAGCGCTCCCGCCGCGGGTTCGGATCCTATATAGGGATGATCGGTGCGCTCACAGCGCTCACTGGCTGAGCGCGGTGCGGCCGGTCTCAAAAAAAGAAAAAAAAAAAAAAAAAAGTGGGTATCTTTGCTTGCAACTCAGATTTGTGTATGAGAGTGACAGCGGCATTAATACTCGTAACTGAGGCCTACTTGCATGTCTTTGTAGGTTCCCTGTAACGGCTTCAGTGACATTGAGAACCTTGAGGGACCAGAGATATTTTTTGAGGATGAACTGGTGTGTATCCTCAACATGGAAGGAAGGTAAGCCACACATAGCTTTAGCAGGGATTTTTTGTTTATTTTAATAATAACCCCAGAATAAATTGCTGTGATTTGTATGTGGCTGAACTGTGGAATGTGTGTTTCCAATATTTTATGTCTTGCTAGTCATAGTTATAGTTTTGAAAAGTTCTGTGAATATCAGGTAAATACACCAAGACAATTGATATATAAAGAAGCCTTGCAAAAATCCTTTTGGAAAGAAAAAGGAATTAATTATTAGCCCAATTACGGGTCAAACACTGTGCTCTAGGCACTTGTATCTATTATATCATTTAGAAACCTCCTGGTAATACAAATTATGTTTCCTTTATTATCACCTCTCCACCTACCACTACCAAATTTGCCAATGGCATGTCTTATTTTAATGGATGCTTTTTTTTTAATATAATTTCTAAATTTTGGTACAAAATAGTCTTTCTTTGGTCTTGAATATTGTAGATATTTGGTTGAACCTTCCTTTTATCTCCCAGTCAACAGACTGTTACATATGTACTCTCCTGATTAAGAAGAGTCCATTATCTCTTGGTTGTTGCTTAAAATTTTTTATGCCTTATATTTTCTGCTATAAAGGTTAATTTCCAGTTTACCTGAAAGATGACTTGGCTTCCAGCCTAACTTTCCTGTGGAACAGATTATCTCCTCTAAAAGTTCTGAAAACATTGCTAGTGATGGAAGATTAGAATGCTAATTTGGTATCTTCCCTAAGAAAAATCATTGTGAACTATCTGACAAATAAGGCATAAAATATTTTTGTTGTTTTTAAGGGAATTTAGGAGAGAGAAGTATCTATCAGTGGAACAACTGTGGGGAGAGGTAAGATGTGTCACTATTCTAGGCCTTGGATGAGTTCAGATGCAGAGGTCATTTTTCTGTTTCTATTTTGGTTTATCTATAAATGAATTGAAGTATGATCTAATAGTCAGTATTGTGCAGCCTTAAAAATAAAAGCTGACCTGTGTTTTTTACACATGTACATATATACTTTTATATACATAAGTGTGATCTGATAACATACTTTATTGGTTGTTTTAGTTTGATGTTTAGTGCAGACTTTGTTTTTTCTTATTTATGCTGTTTCCTTCTTCCCCTCTACTCCCTCCACTTGGATTGGCCTTCCCTGCCCCCACCCCATAATTCTTAGTAACAACCTAGGTTGTATTCTTCCATGCTCATAGGGATACACATGGGGGAGTAGGGAGGAGAATCATTATTTCATAAAATATCTTTTTTTCCCTCATTCAGCATTACCTTATGGAAATCTGTCCTAATCAACTGGTAAAAGATAGAATTTGCTTTTGTTAATGGCTACCTATTTTGTAGTATGTACGGTAATTTATTCATCCATTCCCCTATTCATGGGCAACAATTTTCTTCTCCATTTTGTCATTGTGAAGAGTGATGTTTCTGCCGGTTTCATTTCTAAGCAATAGATTCATGGAAATGGGTTTTCTAGGTCAGACTATAGAATATTATTGAAAAACATAAAATAAGAGATAGCGTGCCCTTGAATGGGAGGATTTACTATATCAGAAATTTCACCTCTCTCAAAATTAATATATAAACCTAGTGCAATTCTAATTAGTATCCAAACAAGGTTTTGGGAGAGGGGAGGTTTTTGTTTAGTTTTGTCATAATATTGTCATAAAATATGTACAGAAGAATAAATTCACAAGAAGAGCCAGAAGAAAACATTTTTTAAAACTTCATTTTATTTAATTTTTTAAATTTTTTTAATTTTTATATTTTTTAAAAGATGACCAGTAAGGGGATCTCAACCCTTGACTTGGTGTTGTCAGCACCGGGCTCTCTGAAGTGAGCTAACCAGCCATCCCTATATAGGGATCCGAACCCGTGGCCTTGGTGTTATCAGCACCACACTCTCCCAAGTGAGCCATGGGCTGGCCCTAGAAGAAAACATTTTTAAATAATAAAAATGGGAAACTTATATCACTAGTTATTAAAACACATTGTAAAACTGCTTGTAATAAAAAAATACAGTGTTTAAATAAAAAATAGCACGTCAGTAGCAAAGGATAATTTAGAAACATGTCCCAGAATAAAAGATAATATATTTAAACTTTTAGGGGAAAAAAATAGATTTATTAAATGGTACTGGATGTAACTGAGTATTCTCATCTGAAAGAAAGTAAAACTTGCATCATGTACAAAAAATAAATTCCAAAAGATTAAACAACTGAAATTTTAAAGTGATCACTGTGAAAATCCCTCAAGAAAATAGGAGTCCTTGTGTACAATCTAGGGAAACCTCTTTAACCAAGATTGATAATACATACAGAGCAATAAAAGAAAACGGGTGATTTTGTGATTTAAAAAAAAAGTCTTCTGTATGACCAAAGAAACCATAAACAAAGTCAATAGAATGCTTATGAATTTCCAAAAACAAACTGAAAAATAGCCAATGAATAGGAGGACAAGATTCACAGAAGATCAAATCCAAGCAGCTGACAGTCATGTAAAAAACCTTTAACTTCACTATTCAAAGAAATCTTAAATAAAATAACAATGGAATGCTTGATCTTTGACTTATCAGATTGGGAAAAAAGGCTGAAAATATATCAACAGGAAAAATGTATATTGTTACAATCCTTTTAGAAATAAATGATCATAACTATATTACCCCTTGTCTTAACATGTATATTTTGAGACTAAAATAGGTTGTTTTGAAATGACAGGGAATACTCCACATTTTAAAATATCTCGGGATGCCAGTTTTCATGGGGAACCCTGTTTGTATTCATTGGGGTCTGGCAAATGCTTGTTGTTTGGATATGGAATGCATAGGGTAGTTTCTGTCAGTGCAAAAGTACCAATCCCTGGATATTTGAAAACAGTTTGCATTATGGTGTTCTATGTGGTCCTTAAAAAGATTACATCCTGCAAAAATTATTTGAAACAACATATTAAAAGGGCGTAGACTGTACTTGAAAAAATTGACCCAGAGTGACCAGTACTGAAATATATTTTAGTAAAATTATTACATTTTAAAGACGGAAAAGTCCTTTGGGCATCCAAGCAAAAAAGATTAAATCACTTATAAGGATAAAGAAAGTCATGATATCATCAGACTTTCAAAAACAATGCTTTATGCCAGAGGAAAAAAAAGAGTAACATGTTTAAGGATTGAAAGAAAATGTTAGTCAAGGATTTTTATATCCAGCCAAACTGACTTCCAAATATAAAAGCTGCAGACGTACTTCTCAACTTACAAGAACTAGGGGACTTTTGAGCCCTTCCTGACAAATCTCCTAGAAAATGAGCTTCAAACAACCAAAAAACAGAGACACTGACATAAGGACTGGTGGTGAGCATTAAATATGTATTTAGTTGTAGAATTAAATCTAAATGAAGGCTGCAGGGGAGAAAATACTGCATGCGTAGTGGCCATAAGCCTTGACGGTGTAGACACAGTGCAGCTGTTTTAAAAAATAAACAGACAGTGGGGGAGAACATAGGCAAATATTTCCCTGTTTTCAATACTCATAAAAGTGATAAGAATATTGGTCTTGTTATTCTGAGGCGTGTGCGTGAGAGAGAGAGAGAAATATGGAATAAAGTGAATTAATAACTGGTGTTCTAATTCTGTCTGGTATCCTGGAGAAACATAATTCTCCTGGAATAAAGAAGATAGAGATAGAGGATTGAAGAATGTCAAAACCGTATATTTCTGAATTTGAATTAGAAGTGTCAGTATGAACTCACAAGGTGTTTTACATTTAAATATGCGTAGGGGTGTGTGTGCACACCCGTGTGTGCGAGTGTGTGTTTTTATATGTGTGTATTTACTAGCTCTGTCCATTGAAAAGGTCTAGAAACAACCAATCCAGGAGAAACAATTTTCCTTTGTATCCAGATTGTGATCTTGTTATACCATTTCCCACCAAAAGAAGCTAGGTTTTTGGAGAAATGACCGATTCTTGATCTAGTGCAGGAAATGTAAAAGGTAATCCTGGAGCATCTTGGAAGCCTGTAACCAGATAGCAAGAAAACTGACAACTCACATCAGAAGTATTCAGGGGCCAACATGTGAAGAGGCTTCCATTGGCCAAAGATGTGGTGATTTGAGCATCAGTGTGGATAATAACTGGAATGGATTGAAACACATCAGATATGTTTAGCTCTATGAGTTCATAATAATACTCAAAAACAACAACTATTTGATCACCTTTGGATAACAATAGGAACCCAAATCATTGTTTTGAAAAACTGTAAATAATAAAAGTGCCTTTTCCCGTACCCTTTTGAGGTTGATGCAGTGCTTTAAGAGGTTAACACAGAAGGGTAAAGTAAATCTCCATAAAACCCAGAGTAGACATTGTAAAACTTCTCTTTGGATCCTGTCGAGTCACAGCTGAAAAAAAAGGGAAGGAAACATAAATAAAAGGAAAGACACGAGCATTTATCCTGCCTTTCCTATATACTGTACCATTGGGGGACCAAATAGTAGATGAGGGGGAATTTTTCTTTATTCCAGCTAATATAAAAAGGAGGAATGATTGCATTAGAATATCACCACTTTGTAACCGCTAATGAATCAACAGATCCAGGCATTGAGCAATGTTAGTAGCAGTGGATGTCAGCATCATCAAAGACAGTCAGGTGTTATTGCTTCCTGCTGGAAAAAAGCACTGCCTCCTAGGAAGTCATCTTGCCAAACAAATGGCATCTGAATCTGATTGAGCCCCTACATCCAATTTACAGTAAATTCAGAAGACAGAATATGTTAACCATAGGTGCAGTCATTAAATTCCAGACTATAGGAAACTACAGGTCAAACATCCCATTTCTTCAACAAATAAAATGCAGGGGGAAAAAGGATGGAGGGGGATCCTGTAGATTAAGAGATTTAAAAGACATCAAAATAGATTAGGAATGCACATTTGCTGGTAATACTACAGAGAAAACCAGGGAAGTGTGTAGAGGTGTGGATTGTGATTATTGTTGAGGGGGAGGAGGGGACCCATGTAGAGCTTCTGGGGCATCTGCAAAATTCTAGTTCTTGGCCTGAGCAGTGGATACAAGAGTGCTTACCTAGTAATGATTCATCAAGCTACTCATTTGTTACGATTTTGCAGATTGATATATTGTACGACTCAAAGGTTAAAAAGCAGGTAAGACAGTTCTGCTGATTTTCATTTACCTCCCTTAAGATCAGTGATTCCTTTGTTTCTTCATGAAGTCAGCCAGATAAGTTAGTCACTGTCTTTCTCCTACTTATAATCCCCATGTATATTTGTGAGATCGAGTAAAGAATTTTATTTACTCAACCAGATTAATTGAGCATCTACTGTGTGCCAGACACTATTCTACGCTCTGGGGATACAGCTGTGAACAACACACACAAAACACCCTGCCTTTGTGGAGCTTATGCTGTAGAGAGGGATATGGATGCTAAAAGTTAAGTGAAACATTACATTAGAAAATGAGAGGTACTATAGAGAAATATTAATCAGGGAAGAGGGCAAGGAAGTGGTATGGAGGATAGTATTTTAAATAGGGTGGGGAGAGAAGGCCTTACTCAAAGGAACATTTGAATCAAAACCTAAGAGGAGGGGAGAGAACAACCTGTAGATATCCAGAGAAAGAATATTCCAATCAGAAGGAACAAAGAGTACTCAGGTGAGCATCAGCCAGGCATGGTAAAGAAACAGCAGGGAGCCTGGGTGGCACGCCTGAGGGAGCAGCGGTAGGGGTTGAGGTAGGAAGGTAATGGGGCAAGAGTGTGAGGGACCTTTTTTGTCCTCACTAGAACTTGGGCTTTTACTTTGAGCAAGGTAGAAAACCGCTGGAGAATGGGGTAGAGGATTGTGGTGACATGGCTGAACATTTTAATTGGAGCACTCTGCAATTGAGGATTGACTATAGAGGGGCAAAGTTTGAAACAGGAAGCTCAGTTTGGAGGATGTTGCTTTCATACAGATGGAAGGTAATGGTGGTTTGGAAGAGTTAGTGGGCAGTGTTTACATTTGGGGGATATTTTGAAGATAGAGCTGTTAACATTGACTGATTGATTGTAGCTTAGGAGAAAAAGCAAGGAGTCCAGGATGATTCCCTGGAGTGACAGAGTCGCCTTTGTCTGAGATGAGGGTGACTCTGGGAGGGAAGATGGTATAAGGTGCTCACCAGCTATCCAAGTGGGGATGTAGAGTAACTGTTGGATATACTGGTCTGGAGTTGAGGGGAGAACTCTGCTTTGGAAAAGGAAATGGGGTTGTCAATGTGCATGATATCCGAGGCAATGAGACTAGATGAGCTCATCAGGGCAGTGAGTGGAAGAGAAAAACAGCAGCCTGAGGCCTGAGTGCCCTGAGACAGGTGCCGGGGACCAGCAAAGGATTCCAGATGCTGCTCCTCATCCCCAAACTCACCCAGCTCAACTCACTGTTCAGGCTGCTCTTTCCTTTCCTTTTACCAAAGATACAGGCAAGTAAATTTGAAGCCAGACAGATAACAGTTTTTCAGATTTTAGCACAACCTATATAGTATTATGTTACAAATGCAATCTTTTTCCATGATAATGTGCTGTAAGATCATGAACCAATTATAATTTTCTTGTCAAGTAGATTACATGGTATGATTAGTATGAAGTAAAAAATAGGTAATTGAAAAAAGTTTTAAAATCTTAATTCTTAGTGACTGTTATTTTTTCCAGAAAAGCTTTGACCTGGAAATACTATGCAAAAAAAATTCTTTACTACCTACGGCAACAGAAAATTTTAAATAATCTTAAGGCTTTTCTTCAGCAGCCTGATGACTATGAATCATATCTTGAAGGTGAGTCTTTTGCCATACCTGTGGGCAGTGGGATTTCAATGGGGAGCTGAGTAGTCTTTAGGAGCAGCATTGGAAATGTCCCTGGTGGTAAAGAAGGGATTATATGATCTGACCAGAGAGGTAAATGAAACAATTAAATTTAGAGCTAAGATTTTGTCAAAATCTTTAGCCGTCAGCTAAAGAGAGAGTGTTTGGTTTTTTTCAAGATGACCAGTAAGGGGATCTTAAGCCTTGACTTGGTGTTGTCAGCACCACAATATCCCAAGTGAGCTAACCGGCCATCCCTATATAGGGATCTGAACCTGTGGCCTTGGTGTTAGCACCACACTCTCCCAAGTGAGCCATGGGCCGGCCCAAGAGAGAGTGTTTTCTAAAGATCCGTCATTGGTTCAAAGTGCAAGATTGATATTTTAGCTAGTGAGGTGAATACCCTGTTAATCTAAGCTTTAAAGATTCATTTCCAAATCAGAAATAAATGTATCCACTTGTGTCTCCATTTGATCTTGAGCAAATCCCTTAACCTCTCTGGTTGGAGCTTATTGAGGGACAAAATGTTCTTGTGCATCAGTGAGCCTGCCCGACCATAATGAGAAGTGAAGAGAAGGAAGTCCAGTGGACAGGCGAGATGAAGGGAGTAACTGTTTGTTCTTACTAAGTTGAATGTGAACAAAATGTGATTTCATTTTTTAAAAACCACTTTTAATTCCTAGAATATTACACAAACACTCCCATAAATTATGGTTGTGAAATACAGATATGACTGTCTGTTCACTTTCATTCCCTACTGGTGATTTACCCAATTTAATTTTTTTTCCTTCCCAGTGTTTCTCATATTCATGTCCCCATTCTGTTGCTGTTCTCATGGGGTTATCACCACCTCTCCCAGCAACAGCTTTTTAAGTATCACTTGCTTTCATGAGCATCACCCTCTCCTGCCCTCAAGTCTGTCAGTCTGTCGGTGCCAGACCATTCTGAAACCCTGCCTTTTCACCTCTCTATGTGAAACCTGCAATATGGACAACTGATTTCTTTTTTAAAATCTCTGTCTGCTTTCCAGTACCCTCCATAGTCTGATCCTCCCCCTAATTCCAAACCTTTCCCCAGAGAATGTCCCATTTGCTCCAGCCAGTCCATTGTCCTGACTGGTGCCGTGCAAATGCACCTGGCTTTACTCCCTCATTCACGGTACACCTCTTTCTTACAACTCTCTTGGAAATACTACTCACTCTGCAAAGTTCAGCTCAGTTCTCACTTCCATCAAATTTCCACTGACTAAATGCAGATTTTACTTGCCTCAAAACTACCGCAGTAACATTTAATAGTAAACTGTGTTGCGTCCTTCTGTTTCCTGTGTATATATTTTGTTTCTCCAACTAGTCACTAACTTTCATATGATCCAGGTCCTTGTGTTAGGATCACTGTGTGCCCCACAGTGCCTACTGCAGATGCTTGTTGATTGTATCAAAGTCTGATATCATCCAAAAGGAAATGAAAAATCTGTTTTAGTTGATGGAAATAAAATATCCTCACCCCCCTGGAATCTTCTCATATGTGTCTTGGAGTTAAGAGTCATCCTGTCTTCTGTTTATTTCACAGTTAAGAATAGCGAGACAAGCTTAATTTTCGGTAGCTTATGTATGAAAAATACCTTTACATCTTCCGCATATAACATAATTTTCAAATAACCCATCCGAATCAGTGGTGTAGGCATTGGGAAGCCATGGAAGGTTTTTAAGTAGTTGAGTGAATGGAAGCTGGCTCCAGGGTTTTGATCCTTGGTTACTGATTACAATAATTTTGATGCCATTGGCAAAGTCAGAATCATAGCGTTAGGGTAGAATGGAGTTTGGAGAAATGCAGCATAAATTCCTTCTGCCTACAGGTAGGGATGCTCAGTCCCTTGCTAGTGGCAACACTGGGACTAGGTCCATGTCTCTTGATGTCCATTTACCTGCTTTCAGTTCCTTGGGGAATTGGTTGGGATGTCAAGATCGTGAGCTGGTTTGAGATCTCTTGAATTTAAGATGGCTCTAGGGCTTCCCAAGTGAAAATATGCTATAAAACCAAATGATGAGGTTAGCTTTTCAGTTTCTGGTTAAAAAATTACCTAAGGCTGGGAAGAGTGGTGATTTTTAAGAGACATTGTCTCCAGTGTGCTCTGTAAAACTTTTTAGCTGCGGGTTCCCTGAACGTAACTGTTTATCTAATTTGAAAGTAGGGTTATCTCATAAGTCCATTTACTGTTCATCCTTGAGAGGTGTAATTAGTTGAAATGGCATAACTGTCATTGAGGGCTTTCAATTTTTTTTTTTTTTTTAAATAAAGGAACTGTCTTATACTGTTTTCAGAGCTATTGTGTTTTGATCCTATAAGAGTAGAGAGGGAGAGAGAAGTAGCTTGAAAAGATCTCCTTTCTAGCATTTATTTCTCTTTGTACTAGAACATGCCACATATTGCAGTTTTCTGAGTCCACGACTTCTCAGAGAGGTTTGGTTTACTAAAAAAAAATAGAGTGAAGTGTAAGCTCCTTTGTTATGAAAATGTGCGTTTCTCCTTCTCAATGCCTTGGCAGCAAGGCCTGGCATCCAAGATATGAAGCTTATCTAGTGGGATGGTGTGAAAAGCCGCGGCCCAGGATATCTGGGGTAAAATGACAAACTAATAAGAACTGGGTAAAAGTAAGTATTTATTCAGTAATTCTTGTTCATTTTCAGGTGCTGTATATATTGACCAGTACTGCAATCCTCTTTCTGACATCAGCCTCAAAGACATCCAGGCCCAGATTGACAGCATTGTAGAGCTTGTTTGCAAAACCCTCCGAGGCATAAATAGTCGCCATCCCAGCTTGGCCTTCAAGGCAGGTGTGGAATTGCTTTGTATCCAGCTGTATTTGCAAAAGAAAACCTAGAGGAGTTGGGTGATTTGGGAAGTTCAGCAGTGTGCTCCCATTATATCATGAAAAAGTGATAAAAGGCATGACCACATGTGTACATGGATAATGTAAAAGACTTTTTAGTGCACATTCTCTTCTGCTGCCTAGATTGGCAACACCTGATTAATATTGTTAGGCCATTGCCAATGTCTGCGTGTTAGGGATTGTTTGGGGGCCCTGGTCATGACCTTATTTGTGCTTGTGTACCAGAGTAGATCTCTGTGTTTCAGGTGAATCCTCCATGATAATGGAGATAGAACTCCAGAGCCAGGTGCTGGATGCCATGAACTATGTCCTTTACGACCAACTGAAGTTCAAGGGGAATCGAATGGATTACTATAATGCCCTAAACTTATACATGCACCAGGTAAATACGGTAATAGTAAAAATATACGTATGTATCTATTTTTAAGCTCATCTCTGATAGACTGTACATTTCTTGAGAGCAAGCATTATGTCTTTCCTATCTCTGAATGCTCAGTGAAACTCATTTTTCCCTCTACTATAAGGATATTGCTGTGGATTTTACCTGTTTCTTCATGGAGTGTCCTCTGCGTACAAACTCTTGAGATAAATTTGGACTAGAAATATTTAGCTAACTCAGTTTGGTCAGTTTGTATCTTGTGAACACTAAACTGTGAAACTAACCAGGGCTCTCTTTTTGCATTGTCCTCTAGGGAGATTGGAGGAAACCTGTGGGCCAGCTGCATCATGTCTTTGATATTTACATTTTAGTTGCTTCCTGCTTGGCTCCATTTTCACATTTATTCTGTTGCTGTGTCTGCTAGTTTCATTTTATTTTTTCATATCTTAGCACACTTTTCCTTGAAATCGTTTTAAATTCTTTCTGGAAGGAAGGTTTAAATCAGAAGTTGGTCAGCAAACTTTCAGTAAAAGGCCGGGCAGTAAATTATTTTAGCTTTGCAGTCAGATATGCCATTGTAGAGAGGCACAGACAATACAAAAAGAAATGAGTATGACTGCGTTCCAACAAAACTTTATATATGGACATTGAAATTTGGATTTCATATAATTTTCATATGTCACAAAATAGTGTTTTGTTTTCTCAAACATTAAAATCTCTAAAGACTTCATTCACACAGGCTGTACAAATATAGATGGTGGACTGGATTTGGTCCATGGGCGTAGTTTACCAACCCCCGACCTAAATAAATAAAAGATTCATCCACTTATGCCTCAAAAACTAGTATCATGCCTAATGCATAGCAGGTACCTAATAAAAATGTTTTTTGGTTTTTTTTTTTTCCTTTTTTTTTTGTCTTTTTTCGTGACCGGCAACGGATCGCAACCCTCAGTGTCGCGCCCGTACCGGACTGGGACCGGCAACGGGATCGCAACCCTCGGTGTTGCTCCCGCACCTCGCTCAGCCAGTGAGCGGCCAGTCTGTATGTGGGATCCGAACCCTTGGCGGGAGTGCCGCCGCGCTCCCAAGCGGCGCACTGTAGCAGTGCACCACCGGGCTGGCCCCTAAAAATGTTTTTTGAAAGAATGAGAATATATAGTTCATCTCGGTGTACTGAAAGCATATTTTCTCCTTTAGGTTTTGATCCGCAGAACAGGAATCCCAATCAGTATGTCTCTTCTCTATTTGACAATTGCCCGGCAGTTGGGAGTCCCACTGGAACCTGTCAACTTCCCAAGTCACTTCTTATTAAGGTGGTGCCAAGGCGCAGAAGGGTAAGTCATCTGTGACACATTGTAATTGGTCCTGAAGGTTCAGGCCCTCTGTGCTGAGAGGAAGCCCGGTTTTCAAAGTTAAATTAGGTGTAACCAAACGGGTTAAAAACAGGAGGAGGGTGGTAGTGGAGCTGTTTTGTGTGCTTGACTGCCTTAGTGTTAGTGTTCTAGCCTTGTTATTGGACTATAGTCACACAAGATGTTGCCATCCGGGGAGACTGGGTGAAGGGTACTCTTGATCTTTTTGTATTTCTTACAACTGCATGTATGAATCTATAATTATCTCAAAATAAAAAGTTTAATATTAAAGAAAATAAGACTGGGACTTCAAGATCTCATATGGCTGTCAGAGTCCCTTTGTTCCAAAGCAAATCAGATAAAAAGAGTTCTTAATGAAACTCTTACTTTCCATTCTTTTATAAAATCTGCTCCCCTCTCCCACATGAATGCGTGTGGGGGGTGGAGGGAAGGAGAACAGGGTAGCCAAGTTCCCCTTTAGGCAAGGTTAGTGACTGATGTTAACTTTAGAGACCAGGCTAATGAGTTCTGCTTTGTTCTGTTTTTTAAACTTGGTGTCCTAATGGGCAAAAAGCTCCTTTTCAGTTATAGTTTAGCTTTTCTGAAAGAAATAGCTCATCAAATAGGTAGAAATATCTTATCATTAAATCTGCCATTTAAAGGAAAAGAAAACAAGTTACTTAAGTATATCCTGTTCTTTAAAACTACTTCTTAATGATTAACTATGATACCCTTTGGTGAATTTATGAACAGTATAATAGAAAATACCTGAGCTTTGGATTCAGACTCGGTTCAACCCTTCACTTCTTCTGAGCCTCAGTTTCTTCCTCCGTAAAATGGGGTTAAAATGGTTTGGAAGATTAAATGAGATAACCCAATGATTTACACACCTAGTAGAGGTTCTGATGCTACATAGAAAAAAAAGTACAGTTGGTCTCTGTAGGCTTGCCTCCTGGTTGAAGAAATTAAACATTATATATGTAGTAGAAGCCTCCCGGGTATTCTTTCTCCTCTCCTCTCCAGAGGTAACTACCAGGTAGTTTGAAAGTGTTTGTTATTGCAGTGAACATTTTATAGTTCATTATGTGTGTGTGTTTCCTTAAATAACTATAGTCTTTCCTTGTTTTCCAAATATACGTTCCTAAAATTGTACTGGATAGTTTAATTTTTGGATAGTGGGCACCCATTTTCCATTATTTTAAATGGGAAAAATTATTTTTCAGCCCATTCTTTCTCCCCAAATAACCCAACCAATCTCCCCAAATATCTTTAAAATATTCTTAAATGCCTATATAATAATCCACCAAGGATTTCTACATAATATAAAGCATTTAAAACACTGATTACCATATTATTTACCACAGTAACTTATTACATGGTGTGCAATAACAGTTATCATTTTCCATTCTTAGGCTATGATGAACATGTATTATGATACGAATGAACAATGGAATAATTTGTTACTTCCCCCCAGCCATGTGGCATAAACAAGCACCTAGACCCATAGACCCATAAAGGACTCAAGCAGCAGGGAGAGTGCACAGCGTGTGACCCAGCAGCTGGGCTGCGGCCGCCTGCCCCCTTGCTCTGGACTCCTTTCAGCTCTCTGCCTTCACTCTCATCTCTGCTGTTCCTGCACAAAGACTGCATTGTCTCAAGTAGTGTAACTTTGTAATTAGCCACGGTACCTGGTAGGATGAAACCCCCATCAAACTCTTCAAAACTGCCTTGGCTCTTCTTAGCTTTTGCTCTTCCATATAGATTAGAATCAGTTTATCAGATTCCTTAAAAACCCTGTCTGTATATTGATTGGAACCAGAGGTTAGTTTGGATGAGATTTCTAGATTATTATGGAAAATATTGCCAGTGTTTCTCTTTTGAGTCTTTCCATGTATGAACACGGTCCCTTCCATTTATTTAGGTCTCCTTTAATG
Organism: Galeopterus variegatus; assembly: GCF_000696425.1. Classification (NCBI taxonomy): domain Eukaryota; kingdom Metazoa; phylum Chordata; class Mammalia; order Dermoptera; family Cynocephalidae; genus Galeopterus; species Galeopterus variegatus. Next base: position 51,598 of record NW_007727460.1, on the reverse strand, counting down.
TTCTTAAAAAGACTTTATGCTTTTCTTCATCGAGCTCTTTGACTTCTCGTTAGGTTTATTCTAAAAGGTGCCTTACAGTTTTTTGCTATTATGAATGGCAGTTTTTAAAATTACATTTTCTAAGTATTGATTGGTATACAGGGATGTGGTTGATATTTAGATATAAGTCTGATAGTGTCTTTGCTAAATAAATTATTAGTGCTAATAATTTGTCAGCTTTTGGCTTTTCTATGTAGATAACCTTGTTGTCTGTGAATAGTGGCAGTTTTATTCCTTCTTTTTTTCTAGCCCTTATATATATATTTGTTTCTTTTTCTTATCTTACTCTGCTGGCTAGATGGCCTTAGAACAAAGTTGAAACAATGTTAGCAAGCACCCTTAACTTGGGTATGACTTGCTTTTAAGATTTCACAGTCAAGCATGATGGTTGGGGACAATTCCTTTGGTTCAGATTATCAGAACTACCTTCTAAATTCCTAGTTTTCTAAGCGTGTTATTAATAACTAAGTATTTGGGGTTTTTTTTTTCAAAATTATTTTGAATAGACATCTATTTGTGTGACCATATGGTTTTTTTCTTTTAGTCTGTTATGTGCAGAAATTGATTTTTAAATGTTCAACTCTCCTTTCATTCTTGGGATACATCTAACTTAATCATAAATTTTTATGATACATTAAATACATTGCTACATTTGATTTGCTCATATTTTATACAGGATTTTTGCATTTATGCTTATAAATGATCTTGCCCTATAAATTTTTGTGTTTGTCCTTAGGAGGTTCTAGCCTTATAAAAAGAGTTGAAGAGTTCCTTGTTTCTAGAACTTTTATATAAATCTTATATCCATGCTGAAGGTGGGCTATAAATATGACTCAAGGAAAAAATCCTACTGGACCTGTTAGCAGGCAAAGAGAAAATCCATTGTATGATTTGCACTAGGCATAAGATCAAGATGAAACAATTGTTCAAGAGAAATAGGTATCCCTGACACAAAGAGCACGTAAATCCCTCCATGAGCCCTTCTAGAGAGTGTACTTGGCAGTGCAGTGAGAACTCGTGTCCTGTGACCGCAGCTCACCCACTCTACTCAGTGTGGGCCAGCCGCAGTGTACAAGAGCATGGCTCACAGAAGGCAGTTCTGCATAGGAAGCCATGTGATCATGTCCGAGTGCACAGCTCTGTCCTCTAGGACAGGATTCCCAGTCTGAAGCCAGGATGGACTCAGCAGGTCTCTGACCTCCCGAGCCTGTAGCACAACTGAGGGCTGACTCCTGCTGGTGTGAAGTGCCATAACTTTCATCAGATCCTCCAGGGCCCAGGATCCACAGGCTGTTGCTCCTGCTAATCTTGTGGGATTAATGGACTGCCTTGGCATTCCATAAATCTTTCTCCCAGCCGAACTCTGATAGATATTCCTGGCAGTGAGTGATAAGATTAATCTTCCTAAAAAGCTCTATTAGATGGCGTACATTACTGCTGTTTCTTAAATATCAGTGGACTGTGGTCTTGATACAGCAGAGCTTAATGAATAAGGCCTTGATATTATAAGTAGAAATGTTACTGTTTTATTCATCCTCTGATGTGAGTTACTTATTGTGGGGTTTTAAAGTATTGAATTGTTCTGCTCTCACATGAGATTTGGCTCTTTGTTTAGAGCGACCCTGGACATCTTCGACTACATCTACATAGATGCTTTTGGGAAAGGCAAGCAGCTGACGGTGAAAGAATGTGAATACTTGATCGGCCAGCACGTGACTGCAGCACTGTATGGGGTGGTCAATGTCAAGAAGGTGTTACAGAGAATGGTGGGAAACCTGTTAAGCCTGGGGAAACGGTAAGGTTTCCTTGGTTTTCTACTATTTCTGCAGAGCGCATGTCTTTAAAGGCTTGAATTATCTTACTTAATGAACCTACCTGTAATATAGCAAAACAGTGGATGTGATGTCTGCTGCTGTCTATCCACCATGGAGAATAACTAGTTCCTGTGATGATGCTATACAGAGTTGAAATATGCTAAGTGACTTTTCTTTGACATCTTTGCAGTGGACTTCAACAAGTTCTCTTTGTAAATACTGAAGGCATTCTTCAGTAACAAAAATATCTTAGACTGGCAAAGATTATTATCAGAGGCAAGATGTTCTCATGTCCAAGTGCTTTGCCATCTTTTAATTTATGCTATCACTTAGGAAAATAAACAGAAGTCTGAAATTATAGTGCTTCTGAGTCCAAGGAAATTTGTCCTACAGGGAAAATAGAAAGTTGTAGATTGTATGTTATAGTAATAGTTTTCTTCCTGATGGCAGAATTGCTTTTTAAATATTTTTTAGGGCAGTTTTAGGTTGACAGCAAAATTAAGCAGAAAGCACAGAGTTCCCATATACCCGCCTGCTCCCATACACGCACAACTTCCACCACCATCAGCACCCACCACCAGAGTGGTACATTTGTTACGGTCATGAACCTGTTTTCACACATCATTATCACCCAAAGTCCATGGCTTACATTAGGGTTCATTCTTGGTATATATTCTGCTTGTGGTTTGGACAAATACATAATGACATGTATCCACCATTGTAATATCATACTGAATGTTTTCACTGCCCCCCAAAATTCTCTGTACTCTGTTTAGAATTCATCTTTAGTTATATACAGTGTTACTGAGATGACTACTTAATAAAAATGCTTATGATTTTAATTAAGTGCTTATCACCAAAGTGGACTATAAGATTTGTATTTATTATGTATTTATTTTGTTAAGAGCATTGTTAACTTTTTGCTGGACAGAGAGGAAATATCAGGATCAGAAAACTAATTAGGGATTTATGTTAATTATTTTTAAAACCTGGGCCTTGAAAACGAGGGGCTTAGCTAAGAAGCAAACAGGGTAAGACAAAAATTATTTCTCCTCTGGCAGAGAAGGCATTGACCAGTCATACCAGCTCCTGAGGGACTCGTTGGATCTGTATCTGGCAATGTACCCGGACCAGGTGCAGCTTCTCCTCCTCCAAGCCAGGCTTTACTTCCACCTGGGAATTTGGCCAGAGAAGGTAATTATTTTACTTTGATGCTTTGCACTTACCTTAGAGAGGGAAGACTTAAATTAAAAGACGGCTGTTAAACACAAATGTATTCAAAGTCTCCTGGTCTTGACTCACCAATTATGTTTTTTTGGTCTCCATTCTAAGGAAAGTTAGTTCTATTGCCAGGAATTGCCTATTCTCTCTGTGGTGAGACCCTTTAAATCCCAGAACCACAAAGCCTCTGCCCCTGGCATCACCCACCGATGGCCCAAGATGTGTTTTCCCCAAGTCATCCTCACTCAGCAAGGGGAAGAAAAACTGTAAACGGTCAATCTCCAACCATGCTGGTAGCAGCTAAATTGACCACAGCTGAATACCCCTATTTGGCATAGGAACATTGGATCTCAGATATGTTCAGGTCCAGCCACTGAACTAGTCAAGGACTGGTTATGTCTGAAAATTGTTGAATTTTGATCCTGTTCCACTTGAATTTTCTTAGTTTTATAATGGCTCCCTTTGGCCAGCAGCAAGCACTGTCAGCAGGCGTCAGTGCTGAGATCAGAACTGCTCTTGGTGAGCTATGGAGGCAGCACACATGTAGGTGCAGCTGTGCATCACAGGGCAGGAGCCAGTCACACATCCCCATCACACCCTTGCTTCTCTCTGGGAGCATGTTAATAACCCATTTCGTGTGTTTAGAGCAGCTTGAGGAGAGAATTTAATTCTGGGCTCTCACAGGGACGTCACTGTAAACTCCTCTCCCACTGTTAGTAGAGAGGGTAAAATCTTCCTTAAGAAAGTAAATATTCTAACTGACTCTGCATTACTTAGATTTAAATTGTCTAGTTAATTCACAACTTCAAAGATCTAAAACAGCTTTAAGAAAAGACGCATCAATGGGAAAATCCCTAGGCTCCTGTCTTCAGAAAAGTTGTCATCTGTAGCCCAGATAGCAAGTGTCCTCCCAGAACATCACATAATGTGGTAGAAGAGTTATTGGAAAAGTGACTCTATCAAAGTCACCACCTACTTCGTACAGCTCTCTTACCCAGGATTTCATGGTTTCTGTTTGTGTTTTCATTTCGTTTATTTATTTTTGATACCAGGATATGCATAACTAATTCCTGTCACTTTTTGCTTTAGATTTCTTAAGGAATTTCATGATGATTTGTGAAATGCGGAGAAAAGCAAGGTTCTTTAAATGTAAATTCTGTAAATTCTGGGTCAGCCTGCGAAGTGGTACTTTTAACATGCCCTTTTGGTGATGAAGCTCTGGTGCCCTTACCTTCTACAACTTTACACCACCTACTGGGGAATTACCTCAGGACCTTCCTTTGAATGATCATGTTGGCCTTCCTGCCAAGCAGATGTCATTAAAGCAAGTTCCAGCATTTTCTTCATGGCATTTTCCAGTGGGATTGAGCCCTTGGCCGTGCCTGTCACTGGGAGATCAGGAAAGAGAAGTAGCCCATTCCCAGTGCGTCCTCGACTCCCTCCTCTTAATAAACTGATTCCCTCACCAGAGAAACGACACCTAAGACAGTGAAGGGAAACTGGGACTCCTAATGAGGAAGAATTCAGGGGATGCCAAAGTAATGAGAAAGGTTCCTGTCCAGCGCAAGGGTTCGAGGCGGACCTTGAAGAATGAGAAATAATGTGAGAGGGCAGAAGAGTAGGTTACTCCGGTAGGCAGGAACAGCCTGCGCGTTGTGCAGAGGCAGGAGAGCAGGGCATCTGCAGAGGTCAGCCTGATGCAAATGTATATGTCCGTATACACAAGTGCATATATACATGTTTGCGTGTACGTATGTGAACGTGTGCATATAAATTTTGGGGGAGAGAGGGATGAGATCAGTTCGTTGAAGGCATTGACTTTAGTAGGTAAAAGGGACATGACAGGCTGAAAAGACCTGAGTTTGCTGCCTTTTCAATGGAATTAAGTCAGGAAGAACTAAGAAATGGGAGCCTACCCAGTCATTGTCACAGTAATGCAGGGTTACCATGGCTGTGATGGGAATAAGAGAGGGCAGGATGATCAGATTTTAAATAGTCACTAAAGTAGTCACTAACACTGAACTCCTTCCTCTGTCTTCTCGGTAACTCTATGGGGTAAATACTGGGTTTATTTTTGCCATTTTACAAATAATGAAATTGAGGCACTGAGAAGTTAAGTAACTTGCCGAGTCTGCACATCCATTGTTGGCACCAGGAGTTCAATCTGGGCAAGGTGTCACCGAAACTCTCCACCCCCCCACCCCACCCCAGCCCTGCTCCATGCTGCGTCACAGGGGGCTAAATAAGGCAAGATGGTTTCTGGGGAAGCCAGCAGACAGGCACTTTCTGCTGCCTAACCTGTATCCTTATTTTGATCCTTAGTTATCCTTTCCCTCTTTCTCTACATCTCAGTGGAAAAGTGCCTCTCTAATTTTCCAAGGCAAAATCCCTTTCCATTTTTGTAAAGAAAAGCAAAACAGTTCCCTGGTATTTGCCTGTGGCCACCACCTCTTCTCCCTCCTCCCTGCACAGCTAACGTTCTCGTGCTGTACAGTGGCTGCCCACTGTACCTCCTTCTCACTCCCCGGAATGTGGGAGTCTGTTCCCACCCCTCTTCCATGGTGCTGTTCTGGCCAAGGAAGCTGATGACCCCTTTTTGCTCAAAGTGTTCTCCTTGTTGCTAAATCCCAGTAGATACTTTTCTTTCCTTATCTTTTTTGATCACTGCGGGCCACTCTCTCCTCAAAACACTCTGTTCTCTTGGCTCTGTGGTCTCTGATTCTCAGTTTCTTGCTAGTTCCCTGTCCTCTGTCTCTCCCACCGAGGTCCCAGACTAGAATATAGTTTCTAAACTTCTTTGACTCTGCCCTTTCTCTAGGTGATCTCCCCTCTTCTCCTTGCTTTAGTTACCATTTGTATGCTGACCACTCCCAAATGGTTGGTTTCCTTCCTGGACCCTCAACTCCAGACCCACATAGCCAAACATCTCCTACGCACTTACTCATGGCTCTGTCTCCCAGGCTGGTGGAAATTGGTCCATTGAAAATGCACTTCTCCAGCCTTGATTAGTGCCCAGGCCTTCTGCTTGGTCTCCTTCCCTTGACTCTGAGATCCTCTGAGCCTCATACACGGTAGCCAGAGCAATCTTAATAAAATGTCACTATGTCCCTTCACAGCGTATACTCCCTGAGGGGCTCCCCCATTGATCAAAGGTCAGACTTGTACTCTTCAGTGTGGCTTGCAGGTTTTTGGGTCTGGCCCTGCCTGTCTGCCCTTCCTGTCTCTTGCAGCTGTCCCCTGGATACTCCATGCTGCACTGTCTTGCTTTGGTCCTTTGTATGTGCTGTGTCTGCCCAGATGCCTTTGCTGATTCCTCGGCTCTGTTTGCCGGCTCCCTTCTACTGAGCCTGATTCAGCTTACACTTCTGGCTTCTCTGAAACTCCTTCTCACAAGGTCAGGTTCTCCCAGCCTGCCTTGGTTTGCCCTTCCCAGAACATTTTCTCAATCTGTGGTAGCTGCTGTTTGGTCATCCTTCTCCATTAGACCATGTGCTTTAAGGACGTGGACCACATCTTTGTTTTTCCTTACTGTAGCCATTTCCCATGCTCTTGATATAATTCCTGGCACGTGGTAGGTACTCAGATTGATTTTAATGAATATGAAATGACCAAACTTTACTAGATAAGGAGAACACTCTTAAAGAGGATATAGAGATTTTTCAACGAGAGGACAGTTCATAGCACTCTAAAAGTGGGTATCTGGAGACTAGGCCTGTTTTGAGGTAAAGTGTCCAACTGGAGGTGTGTGTGAATTTGTTCTGATCTGGAACCATTAAGTGCAGGTGTCCTGTAGCCTGTGTCAGGAGCTCCCAGCATGAGCATCAGGCAGCTGAAGTTCTAACAGTAGATGATCCCACAGGCAAGTGGATATCAAGGAAATAAGAGCCAGCAGCTTCAGAGGAAGCCTTCGGGGGACCCTGGAATTCAGATGAGAGCATAGGGGTCAGCAAACTATGGCCATTGGACAAAAGCTGCTGGTGTCATGAATAAGTTTTATTTACTTACTGTCTCTAGCTGCTTTCAAGCTAGAACAGCAGAGTTGAGTAGTTCAGCCAGAGGCTGTATGGCCCACAAAGCCTAAAATATTTACTCTCTGGCCCTTTCCAGAAAACGTTTGCCAACCTCAGGGCTAGAGGAAGAGGAGCAGTGTGGGGAGATGCCTCGTGGGTGAGAGACCCGTTATTCTAACACCTCTACCCCACAAGTTGTGCACACTGGAGATTCTAGGCCTAGAGCTTTTGGTTGGGGACAGCATGGTGCCCAGCTGTCAGCACTGTCCTTTGCAGTCACGCTAGGCCCTGTGGCACAGTATCTAGTCCATTTCTGCCCTCTCTCTTCACCCCCAACCACACATCCAGAGAAGGAGAGGGGTAACTACCTTGAAACTTTGTCTCCAAAGTTCTGATATTCAGAATGCAGGATTTCCTTTATGCCCTGAAGATTCCAAGTTCTGTCCATTTTCCTTATCTGGAGGGCAAGAACTCTGGGAAAGGAGGGGAAGCTGTGGATGTGCAATGTAGCAGAGGGCTAGTGAAAGTAACTCGGTGCAACTGCATAGGGCACACTGGATAGCCATTGTGCAAGCACAGTGAGGAGATGCTTATTGTTTAAGCAGGATGCGTTTAGCTACAAAGCATCAATGCTGCTAGTGTCCCCAGATTAAAAACACCCAACTGGAGGTGGGAAGGGGATGGATATTGGCTCTCATTCAGTACTTGTTGAAACTGGGTCTGGGATAATTAGGTCCATTTTTATGTGTTTAAAACTTTTCATAATAGTTCATTAAAATGCTCCTATTCTTACCCTCATTTGATGGTGGTTGAGACCTGGGTTGACCATGAGACCCGGGGCCATATCCTCATTCCATAACCCCATAACCTCAGGCAAGTTACTTAACTTCACTGAGCCTGATTCCTCTTCAGGAAATTGGCAGTGACTAAAGGTCATTTTTTATTTCCCTTAATCCTCCGAAGGTCGGGAAATTGCTGACCTTCAATTTGGGAAGATTAAGTGAATTAAAAAATGCGAGGGGCTTGGCACAGTGACCAGCAGAGAATTGAGTGTTCAGTAAGTATTGAGAACCTGCAGACCTCCATCTGGAAGGCAAGATTGGGTTTTGGAATAATAGTATATGTAAGGGGCATAAAACTGTAGTTTTCATAACACTTTCACAGGCCCAAAATGTATTAGGAAATAGGTAGGACAGTGATTAATCATTATTTGATAAGCAAATAAATGAATTCAAAGGTAAAAACAGTTGGTTTGACAGATCTGGGACTAAAATCAGCTTGCTTTATCCACTAAAGCAGGCTGTAGTTTAGGACTCAGTAAACTGGAAGACAAAGCTTATCAGAGACCCTGTATTCAGTGTTGTAAGCATCATGAATCCTAAGTGATTTGACAGATCTGGGACTAAAATCAGCTTGCTTTATCCACTAAAGCAGGCTGTAGTTTAGGAGTCAGTAAACTGGAAGACAAAGCTTATCAGAGACCCTGTATTCAGTGTTGTAAGCATCATGAATCCTAAGTGATTGTGTATATGTTTTTTTAAACTTTATTTGAATTTTTATTTTCTGTAGAGGCACCATTTCAGTAGAAGGAATGTAACAGTGGAGTCAGACGTTCTGCTCCTACAGCTGCTAGCTTAAGATCTGCATAGATGTGGTTTCTCCCACTGCCCACTTGAATACTGAGTTCTATTATGAGTTAAGATAATTGAAGTGACCAGCAGGAATTTTAGAACCCTGGTATGCATGGCTTCCTTCTTGAAGTATAACATCATAAACTAGATAAATTCATCTCTTTAGTGTCCTCTCTGTGACCCTTTCTGTCTTATACAGCATTGAGACAGTTGTGTCAAAATGGCCTCTTTGTCTTGATTAAAGCAGCTTAGCATTTTTTTCCCTCCCAATTCATGAGTGACAGTTAAATAGTTTCCTTAGTGTATATTTAAAAATTGGGATTCCCACAATTCCCATGCAAAGACTGTCAATGATCAAGATCCTTTTAGAGTCCACCTAATCCAAATGTGACCATAGATGGCAGAGCCTTGCCCGCTTACCCAGTGCTTATTTCAGTACACAAATTTCTGAATAATTCCTTACATTTACACTGGGGGGTGTGGTGGGCCAGCTCTCAGTATCAGAAGTGAGCTCAACTCTTGGTATCTGCAGTACTGACTTGGTGAGAGTGATGGTCACACACCTGGGCCAACAGGAGATGCTGCCCCCTTGCCGTCCTTTGTCAGGTTATGTAGGTAGGCCTAAATCCCAAGCTGCGAAAAAGAAAAGGCCTAGCTGAAAATATTATCTCCTAGTCTTTCTGTCTTGTCTTGAAGGTGCTTGACATCCTCCAGCACATCCAAACCCTAGACCCCGGGCAGCACGGGGCGGTGGGCTATCTGGTGCAGCACACGTTAGAGCACATTGAGCGCAAGAAGGAGGAGGTGGGAGTGGAGGTTAAGCTCCGTTCCGATGAGAAGCACAGAGATGTCTGCTACTCGATCGGGCTCATTATGAAGCATAAGAGGTGAGTGCAATTGCTTGTTCTGGACCACGGCATCCATTCTACATGGGACTGCGGGGGACACCGTGTGCCTGGCAAGCTGGCAGCAACACAGGTGGAGGAGTCTGTGACTCTTGAAGCAGTGGCTGTGCACCTTCAAGCAATTATTTACTCAGTGCCTGCCACAGGACAGACAGAAAGCTGAGTCATGTTTTTAACCTGTTGGTTATTTAAGCAGCGACTTACTTTCCTAAGAGATCTTCTAATGTTTTTAATGACCTTCAGATGTTTGGCCCATCTCTGTGCGGGAAGATGGAAGCAACCCTGTAAGCAAAGAGCTTTTCCTCTCATTTCTTCATTGTTCTTACTCTCTTCTCCTTTAATCTCCATCTCTTCAAATCTGAGTTGTGGACAGGGATATGTTGGCTCATAGGGTATGTGCACGGTCCATTTGCTAGACTATAAATTGTCTCCAAAGTGATTGAACTAATTTACATCCCACCAGCAGACCAGGAACCGAGAGTTCCTATTCTCGACAAGTGTTTCTGCCAGACCTTTAAAAGTGTACTTAGGCAGAAAATGGCAAATGGTGTTTAATTGTGGTTTTAATTTACATTTCCCTGATAACTAAACAGGGTGAAGTTCCTTTCATATGTTTACTAGCCATCCAGGTTTCTTTTTATTAAGCACCTCTTCATGTATTTAGCTTATTTTTATCTATTGAGTTATTCTTCCTTATTGATTTGTAGTTTTTTATTCCATGTTCTGGTCTCTGTGTGAGTATTAGTTGCAAATATCTTTTCCCAGTTCTTGGCTGGTGTTTTTAATTCTTTCATTGAAATTTTTTTTTTTTTTTTTTCTTAAACTATCTCATGGAAATTTTCAAACTTAAATGAGGGTAGTTCAAAAAGTTCACGAAATGATTCGTGTATTATCAGTTTTTTCCCACAAACTTTTTGAAGTACCCTCGTATAGAAGTAGAGAAAGATGAGTGGACAAGGTGATGTTCCCATCATCCAGCTTCAGCAGTTACCTCAATAGGGTCGATCTTCATTGTTTCATCTCCACCTTCTGTAGCCTCCTCCCTGGATTAATTGAAGCAAATACCAGATGTCATTTTATCTGGAGTTATTTCAGTATGCATGGTTAAAAGGTAAGGGCGCCTCTCTCTCTCTCTCTCTCTCTTTAAAAATACATTTACCATCCTGTTATCACATCCAAAAAAAAATAAACAATTATTTAATCTCATCAAATATCTAGTCAGAGTTCATGTTTCCCCATTTGTACTATTTTTTTTATATAGTTTGTTTGAATTGGGGCCCTTTTAGTTTCTTAATTTTAATGCTATCAAACTGGTTAATCTTTTCCTTTATGGATTCTTTTTTAGTGCCTTGTGTAAGAAATCTTTCCCTGTCTGGAGTCATGAAGATAGTTTATATTTTAGAATAACTTCCACGGCCGGCCCCATGGCTCACTCAGGAGAGTGCGGTGCTGGTGGCGCCGAGGCCGCGGGTTCGGATCCTAAATGGGGATGGCCGGTGCGCTCACTGGCTGTGCTGTGCGTGGTGCAGACTACACTGTGCCGAGGGTTGCGATCCCCTTACTGGTAAAAATAAATAAATAAATAAATAAATAAATAAATAAATAAATAAATAAATAAATAAATAACTTTCTGTGTTTCACATCTAGGTCTTTGTTTTACTAAGAGTTCATTTTGGTGTGCTGTTGTCAGGTCAGGGTCTTGATACTTTGTTTCATTTGGATGACCAGTTGTTGTCCCATCACTCTTTGCTGAAAAGTATTCTTTTCCAGAGTGCTATGTGATAATAAGAGGGGTTTATAAAGAGGGGTAGGGGTGTCCTGAAAAATGATTAAACATGGAGTAAAAGCGGGTAGATTTGTGAGAACATGAGCTTAAGAGAAGCCAAGCCATTACCTGTATATTTCATAGTTGCCGTGGCAGGGTCCCAGGAGATTGATTTGCCATTCCTCTCGTGTTAATTAGGTATGGCTATAACTGTGTGATCTATGGTTGGGACCCCACCTGCATGATGGGACACGAATGGATCCGGAACATGAACGTCCATAGCCTGCCGCATGGCCATCATCAGCCATTCTATAATGTTCTGGTGGAGGATGGTTCTTGTAGATATGCAGCCCAAGGTAAGTCGCTAGTTCTGTTTATGCCTTTGGCACACCCAGACATATTTTAAGCACACATTTGAGCACTCAGACACTGTGGGCATGGGTCATCAGTGTATCCAGAGATGCCAATTGTCCATGGCTAACCTCATTAGGACTGATATTCAGCTAAACATGGGTGGGTATGCACTGGTGCAGCCATACCAAGGGTTAGTCACACACACAAACACTCCTTCCAGGGTCTCCCCCTCCCACATCCAGGACCCTTTCCAGTGCAGCAGGCTATCTCTGGTCTGGTCACTGCCTTTGCCAGTCAAATTCCCAAAAATCCTGCCTCCTGGACCCTGCCATTGACTCCCTCCAGACAAGCAGAGGCAGCCATGCCCCTATCGGGACCACCTGCCTGGACTGGAGTGCACCCAAGTGGACACTTGGGGGAGCCACCCTCGTGCCCTCTGGGCTCGCTACACAGGCTGCTAACTATGCTTCCCTGGAGACGCCCTCGTGTGGCCACTTGTGGGTACTGTAGTCCACAGCACTGGCTCGCAGAGCACCTGAGAGCAGCGGCAACAGGTGTTTGGTAGGCGCTGGAGCCCCTGCTAGCCCCTGACAGGTGCTAGCCCTGAGCTAATCTGAGCTGGGGACTGATGGAGCCTGTGGAGGTAGGTTAGAGACAAAAATGCCTTCAGTGTGTTTCCCTTTCCTTTGTCTCTGTTGAACTTTACTTCCATTTATGAGTTTATTGTATGCCTGACTGTCAAGGCATTCGCATTAAGTTTATAAATGCTAACATAGTGCTGCCGTGTGACAGGCAGTGTTCTGGTTAACTCCATTTGAGAACCGTCATTATCACCATTCTCATCATTTTATAGATGAGGAGGCTGAAGCACATGGAAGTGATGTAAATTTCAACTTATTACAGAGTAGGAATTGAAGCCAGGCAGCTTGGCAGAGAGTCTTATCCTTAACCATGATGCTACATCTTTTCGTGTCTTGCCTAAGACATCAGGTTTGACCTAACTAAATACAAAAGTACTTCAAAAAGTTTGCGGAAAAATAGAATTGAAAGATAATACAATTCTTTCCGAACTTTTAATTACCCTCATTATACAGTGATAAATCCAATCGTAGAAATAACAGATGTATAAAAATCTCAAAAGTGTCAAAAAGGATAGAAAAAGCTTTTACGTTAATTATTGTTTGTTCATCTGAAGGTGAAGGAGGATCCTCCTTAACAGCAATATCAGGAGAAATCTGTTTATTGAGACTGCAAGTCTCAGAGATCTCTCAGTAGGGCGGGGAAGGAATAAGGGGTTTGATGTGCTCCCTGTGTCAAGTGGAGGCTGATGTTATTTAATTTGAGAAGTGATGTTATTTAATTTGAGGTGTGTCAAATTTTAAAAAATCACACTAACAATTTCTAAAAATCAACAAATGATTTGGAAATTATTGAATGATTTGCTGGACCATTTACACCACCACTAATTACTTGGTAAGCATTTTATACTATACATCACCTAGTATAAAGAATAAAGAATAAAGCACCACCACTAATTACTTGGTAAGCATTTTATACTATACATCACCTAGTATAAAGAATAAAGGAATAAAGAATAAAGGAGAATTTTTTTTTTTTTTCCTTTTTGTCTTTTTTCGTGTCTGGCAACGGATCGCAACCCTCAGTGTCGCGCCCGCACCTCGCTCAGCCAGTGAGCGGGAACCGGTCTGTATGTGGGATCCGAACCCTCGGCAGGAGCGCCACCGCGCTCCCAAGCGGCGCACTGTAGCAGTGCGCCACCGGGCCGGCCCGAGAATTTTGTTTTCATCAACACTGTGGGCCATTGTCTATAGCTTCCCCAGGTGCAATTACTGTCAATTGTATAGGGTTGGAATTAAAACTTTCAATATTTAAAACATTTGGGTTTCTAGAAACATTTATATTGACTTTAAAATGGGCTTTTTTAGAATAAGTAAAAATGGACACTTAGTTTTAGATGTTCTGAGTTTGTCCAGTGTCCATATTGAAGATTCAGGAGTTGATCTGTAATCATATCTAAGTAAACATGTAATAATACTGTAATGACTTAAAAAATTAATATGTGGTTTTACCATCTCTAAAATTGAGATTGAACTAAATGATGGTGGGTAATGTTAGCAAATTGCCTTTTTAAATTTTAGGTTTTGCAACTTAGAAAATTCGTAGAACTGAAAAGCTGCTACCATGCTGTAATCATTTCCATCTTTTCTGCTAGCAGTTCCATGGGCACTCGGTCATTGTTTCCTGAGGGTGTGTTGTATGTGGGGCTGGAGGGTTCAGAGATGAAGAGAAGCTCCTTTGCAGACATGCTCCACGTGGGACACTCCCCAGGGCTCTTCTCTTTCCGTGGGGCTTTCCTGGGCCATCTGTCACTTTCTTGGCCTCGTTAACTGTTTATATGCTGGGGATTCAAAGCCGTATCTCCACCTAAGCCCTTGGCTGGGCTGCATGCCCTCCTCTCTAACAGTCTCTGAGCACCTGCACTTGGAGGGCTCTCAGGGGTTCTTCCGGCATGTCTCCAGTGTTCTTAACCCCAAACTCTGCATGCTGCCGCCACCCCAAGCTGCTCCTGCACGTCCCATCTCACTGAATGGCCCTACACAGGGCAGTCTCTTACTTCTGTATGTCCGTACCTTCCTCATACATCCAGCCAGTGCAACATCATGCCGCCTCTGTCTCCTGCCTATCTTGTGGTTCCACTGCTGTAGTCCTGCCCTCTACTTGCCACGAGCATTTCTTGCCTATGTTACTGCACCATTTCCTTACTGGCATCTGCCTCAGTCTGCCCCCTGCGGAGGGTCTTCCCAGGACATAGCTTGGACCAGGTCTGTCAGTGCTTAAGCTAACCGTCAGGAGTTTGTACTTAGCAGTCCAGACTGCTTTAGGAGCCTGAGGCCTCTAGACCCTCCCATATAATCTCTGTTCCTGCCCCCATCATACTCCAGTTGGGTCAAACATTTTGTTCCTTGAAGCTGCCCCTCTTGCTGGCCTTCAGGTTTTCACGCAGGTGGCTGCCCCACACAGATGGCTCTGTCCCCCTCAACTGCTTCAGGTGCTGTTTAATGTCATTTCCATCCAGAAGCTTTGCTCACCTCTGCCCCTCCCTGGCTACCCTCAGATCAGGTCACTCATCCCTGCTCTGCACTGCCCTGAGTGCCCTGTCCTTGTCAGCCCCTCCCCCTCACCCATCATGAGCTGTGTGTGCAGTGACGGAGTCTGCCCTGTTCACTCAGAGAATGTACCTGCTCCTTGGATCATTCTGCATCCCTATGAGACACTTACACTAGGCTGGGAGGAGGCCCAGAGGGAGAGGCAGCCTATGAACAGAAGTGCAAGACAGAGACATGAGAGGCAGAGTGTAGGAAAGAGAGGCTAATTTCTTCCTTATTACAACTTTGGAGTAAGGGCATTTTCAAACATATGAAACAGTTAAAAGAATATATCGAATACTCCTTTTGCCCTCCAGTAGAGTCAGCAGTTCAGTTACCATATTTGTTGTATCTATAGATACATATTTCAGTGTTCTGCTGCACTACTTGAAAGAGTACTGCAGATGACATGACCTAAATGTATAGTCATGCATCTTCTAAGAGTAAGGGCATTTCTCTGCATTACTGCAGTTACACTGTCACACCTAACAAATAAGAACTATTTTATAATAGCTAATATTCAGTCAGGATTCAAATTTCCCAGTTGCCACAGTAACTTTAATAGGTGTTTTTAGTTGTAATTTTTTTTCTTAATTTTTATTTTTTCCTTTTATTTGTATTTATTTTATGCTGAATTTATTCTCAAGCCGTAAGTTTTTGTTTCTTCAGTTTCTTCTGGGATATCTTTTTGTTCTGTGCAACCTCCTCTTCTGGTTTAGAAACAGTTTCTTCCTTTTCAGTAAGGATCATCTCGATGCAGCAGGGGGAGCTCATGTGTGGGTGAATCCGACCGTGAGCTCTATAAGTGTGGCAGTGCGTCTTGGGTGCTTTATTCACCTGGATGTGCTCAGTGACCAGAGAATCTACATCTAAACACTTAGGTTCAGCATTACTCTCTGCATTTTTATTTTTTTTTAATTTATTTTTATTTTTTATTATTTTTTTTCCTTTTTGTCTTTTTTTCGTGACCGGCAATGGATCGCAACCCTCAGTGTCGCGCCCACACCTTGCTCAGCCAGTGAGTGGCCGGTCTGTATGTCGGATCCGAACCCTCGGCGGGAGCGTCGCCACACTCCCAAGCGGCACACTGTAGCAGTGCGCCACCGGGCCGGCCCTACTCTCTGCATTTTTAAACATGTGCACAAAACCTCAGAACTCTTTTTGGGCCACTGACCCTGTGTCCAGCCCCACTGTTTGGCCTGGGCACACCTACCAACTCCACCATTGTAATGCCTGAATGGTACATATTGCTTCAGTAAGGTGACATCCTTATGATACTTGGTGGACTTACAGATATGCATATCCTTGATGGCCTCACAGTTTCACGGGTGTTCTTAAAGTGAACACAAAGATTTGAACCTCTTGATTTGCATGATGTTGTGGGCTTTTCTGGGTCAAGCAAATAGCCAACCATTTTCAGAGATCACCTTAGGCTGCTTACTGGAAGAGTTGTAATTTTTTTAAAAATCAGGATCCAACCAGAATTCCTGTACTGCATTTGGTTATTTCTCTGTAGTCTGCCTTGTTAAAGAACAGTATCTTATTTGTCATCCTTTTTTTCCCCTTCTTCATATGACTTTGACTTTTTGAAGAATTCAGGCTGGTTGTCTTGCAAATTGTCTAACATTCTGGATTTGTCTTACTGTTTCCTTGTTTGTGTATTGCTTAGAAACTGGGAGTTAAGAATGAGGCTTGATTAGATCGGGTTAAATATTTTTTGCCAAGTGTACTTAGTATCAGATGGACGCTGTCTGCTTCACATGGCCTCTCGTCCAGAGGCCACACTGTTCAGTGTCCCTCTATTAGTGATGCTGAGTTTGGTCACTTGGCTAAGATAGTGACTCACAATAGGGGAGTTTTCCCTTTGCAATTAACAAGAAATCCCTGGGGTCACACTGTGGCATCCTGTGAATATCTTGTTCCCCAATGGCCTTTAACAGTATGATTTGTTCTAGCACCTATTGAGTAGCTTTGCCTAAATTATTACTCAAGAATTGCAAAATGGTGATTTTCTTCTGCTATCATTTACTCTGCTTCTGTGTACAAGAGCTTTCCTCTCCCTTCCCTCTTTCTGTTCTCCCCTTCTCCCCTGCCGCACCCCCTACCATAGATTCCTGGATTTTTATTTATTCAAAATGTTATCATTTGGGACCATTTTGTGCTCAGATTAGCCCACATTTAGCCAGTGGGAGATCTTGAGAGGCTAAATTTTAAAAAACACTTATTGAAATAAATTTTTGAACATTTCTGGGTTAATGCATTAAATTTATCTTGTTTTTAAACTTTGCTTGATCTAAGTTTTCAACCTTTGGCTGCAGTGATCATATTAAACTGGGTAGAACCTATTAACAACGCTTTTGTAATTATTAGCTCTCCACAGAGAGTTGAAGAGTGAATTATAAACCGCATACATGTAGGACATCTTCACACAGTTTCAGTCTGCACAATTAAGAGGATTTTTTCCTCAGCATGTTAGATTTCACCTAAATCCTAATGAAGGGTATACAGCATCTTGCATATTTATAATTTTTTGTTCCCACTAGGGGGTGTGCTTTACTACTGTCTTAGCACTAGGTAGGAGAACAGCAACTCCTGTCCCACCTTCCATATGTGCTTCTTACATACTGTGAAAAGTGAGTATCAGGTGCTCTGAATTTAGGTTGGCCACCAAATTGGAAAGTCAGGAATTCAGCTGCCCTGTGAAAATCTAGTTCTTCGCTGTGTTTTGCCTGTAGTGACAGTGCACCTCATAGAGTGCTTGGTACATGGCATGCCCTTGCCAAACGTTAGTTCCCTTTTCCATCATTTGTCTTACACTTCCAAACTAAATTTTCCACCCCTCCCCCCCCCCACAGTCTACAGCAGTCTGCACAATGGCAAGTGTGGTGAAATGGGGGTGGAGTGTGAAGTGACAACTGTGTCAGAGGGCGGTTTGGCCTCTCTTTGAAATTGTAAAAATTCCAAACGCTCATTCTCCTCTGACCTAGCAGTTCCACCCCTGGTTCCTTGACTAGAGACATGTTCACACATATGTACAAGGAGGCCTGTGGTGCTCTTGTGAAAATAGCAAAACAGGGGCCGGCCCGGTGGCGCACTCCTACAGTGCACCACTTGGGAAGCGTGGTGGCGCTCCCGCCGAGGGTTCGGATCCCACATACAGACCGGCATCTCACTGGCTGAGCGAGGTGTGGGAGCAACACCGAGGGTTGCAATCCCGTTGCCGGTCCCGGTCCGGTACGGGCGTGACACTGAGGGTTGCGATCCGTTGCCGGTCACGAAAAAAGACAAAAAAGGAAAAAAAAAAGAAAAGAAAAGAAAATAGCAAAACAGTTGTCGTTCATAAGGACTTGCCTGGAAAATTGGGGTCTTTCCGGACTATGGAATACCAAGCTACAATTAACTAACCAGTTGCAGGTAAATGCTTAGAGTATGTTTGTATAAATAAACACACATAAAACAATACCAGATTTTCTTTAAGTATATAGGCTATTTAGATACATATATATATGTTCATAGAAGAAGGACTAGAAAGAAACACTATCACAGTGACGTGGTTTCCTCTGGGTAGGGGAGGAGAGGACCAGGACAGCTCTAGTGTCCACAGAGGGCTCATAGGTAATGTCTCCATAGTTTTATAAGGAATGTATTCATACGAGTTTGGGTAGCCAAAAATTTAAAATAAACTAATCAAATACGTTTCTATTATTTAGATTTATCATTCCTCTTAATTTTTTGAAAACCTTTTTTAGTGGATTGGTATTTATTTTCCAATCATAATACGCAGTTGCCAACCTAATTATCCTGTTTTATCCTTTAAAAGTGTTTTTCATTCTTTCCTGTTTTGCCCCTTAGCAGCCTAGGAGCCAGGCAGGTAAATGCACTGAATCCAGGCTTCCTTCCTCTTTGAACAGCCAGGAGTGGACTGTTACTTACCTCTATGTGGTTTCCCAGCGTTCCTTCCTGGACTTTTCACACTCTTGTTTTGGGCCTGCATTTAGGATCCTGTGCAGCAGCTGCCTGGTCATGTTATCCTGACAGACACATGGACGTTAACCAGCGTTTAACCTTTCTTCCCTCCTCCCACCACTCAGAAGCTAGGTATTACCAACACTAAGCTGCTACTTAATAATGCATAGAGTGAAAGAAAAAAACGGGAGAGAGAAACAATACTGAAACATTTGTCTGAATTTTTTTAGAGCAGGTTTTCTCAACCTCGGCACTGTTGACATTTTGGTCCAGATAATTCTTTGTTGTGAGAACTGTCTTGTGCATTGCAGGATGGCAGCAGCATCCCTCGCCTCTGCCCACTAGATGTCTATAGCAGCCCCCTCCTTATGACACCAAAAATGTCTTCAGACATTGCCAATTGTCCCTTTGTGAGCAGAATAGCCCCCAGTTGAAATCAACTGCTCTAGACAAACCGAGAACAAAGCAGTTGTTCTAAATTACCCACTTGAATTCTTTTTACTTTAAACATCTCTGTTCTGCCTACCAGTGACAGCAACAGTGGTCCGTTTACAGCAAAAGGGATTTTACATCTTGGTGGTATTTCAAGATTCTTTACCCTCCTTCTAATATTTCTGTGCAGCTCTGAAAGCAAATCCAAACCTGAGGCTCCCGGCAGCTGGCCTGGTTAAGGTACCAGGCCACGGTTACATCACCTAAGCTCCCCAAGGAAAATACACCTGTGACGCTTCACTAATTGGTTTCTCCTGTTACTGGATGTGGGGAGACAGATGGCAGCAGTGGGTGGGCAGGAAAGGGCATTTTCTCAGCCAGTGGCATTTTGAAACTTTGTGGGTTTTTAAAATATATATATTTATGTATATATATGTATATATTTTTCCCATTTCCAACATTTGAAAAATGGGAAATATAGGGGCAGGCCCGGTGGCGCACTGCTATAGTGCGCCGCTTGGGAAGCGCGGCGGCGCTCCCACCAAGAGTTCGGATCCCACATGCAGACCGGTTCCCGCTCACTGGCTGAGTGAGGCGCGGGAGCAACACCGAGGGTTGCGATCCTGTTGCCGGTCCCGGTCCGGTACAGGGGCGACACTGAGGGTTGCGATCCGTTGCCGGACATGGAAAAAGACAAAAAAAAAAAAAAATGGGAAATATAAAGAAGAAAATAAAATCAGCAATAGCAATCTAATGGTAACAGTAGAGAGCTATCAGGGGTAGCAGACTACTCAGTTTCCTTTTGGAAAAACTGGAAGATCCTGAAGCCAGAGCTCCTGTTTCTGCCCAGTGGCACCATCTGGACCTTCCCCTTTCCAGGAGGCAGTGGGCTCAGGAGTTTGTGCAGCCCCTGTCCCTCCCTGGTCTCTCTTGACGGACGTGGCAGTTACTCTGCCTGCCTCACTCTTTCCCTGTCATGTTTCTCTTGCGTCTGCTTCTTCAGCTCTGGAGCTGGACTGTCCTGTGGACTTCACTCTGCAGCACAGCTCTCCCAGCTGCAAAAGGGAATCATGAGGGGCTCCTTCTGGAGTGATTACATGGGGCAGTGCCTGCAAAACTGCCACAGTGCCTCGCACACTGTCAGTGCCCAATTCAAAAGAATCCATTTAAAATATGTAGCCACGCCATGTAATGTAGCAACCCCTGATATAGGGCCTTCCAGGCTTTTTGTAAGTAGTACATATTTTTTATACACATGTCCCCAGGATCTTGAGAACAAGTTGCACATTTTCATGGTTTCCTAGTATTTTGCTGAGTTAATGTGCCATCACTTATTTACACCAGGACCTACAGTTGGACACTTAGACTACTTTTACTGTTTTGCTATCATAAGTACTATTAAGATAACCTCCATACGTTCATGTTTGCACATTATTTGTATAGGATTTCCTCAGCAGTACTGACTCTTAAACTGGTGTGTCCCTAACCACAGGCTGAAGAAACAACCTAAAACAACATATATTATCACAAATATGGGAGGATTTCTTTAGATCCTCCCGTTTTGTGGTTTAAAAAAAAAAAATTATAGATTGGGTTATTCAGCTCTTCCCCCCTGCCCAAAGACAAATATCAGTTAATGTCAGTGCTTCAGAAAGCTGCCCATGTTTATCCTATGTGTTGTGGGGGTGCAGGGCCTGAGTGCTCTTTCAGGACATATAACTAAGCTATTTAAGAACTATCACGTGGCGGGGCATGTGTTAGCCCATCAGATAGCCTTGCTGAGAGACTCACTTGAAGTAATTTGAGTGATAGGCTGTGCATACGGTATGGCTTCGTATTAACCGGAACTGAGATCACCCTGGGGACATAGGGGTGATGGGGGAATCTGCCCAGCCCAGCTCCTTCCTAGTGCCTGGTCATGGAGGATGTGGCTGGGCATCTCTTGGATCAAGGGCCACACCTAGTCTTGGGTCAGGAAGGGCACACAGGACGCCGTCCTTTCATTGGGCCTGTGGAAGAGACATGTTTCAAATATTTTTTTGAGGGATGATCCATGTGAAAGGATTTCAGCTTTTTAAATACCTTGCCTGTACTATCTTTTTTTATTTTTCCACTGTTAAAGTCTTATTTTCTATTTCTTTCTCTAGTGGTAAGATAGAGAGAAGGAAGACGGAGGTAGCTTGGGTCTCCTAGAGATTATTCAAATAGTAATAGCAAACAGCCCTGTGAAGTGGCTGCTGGCCTTGGGGAGCACAGGCCCCTGTCGAAAGGAGCTCAGGGGGAAAGTGTGATGTGTACGGGAGGGCTCCCATCAGTAGCCGAGAAGGACGGCAGGTACAAGACGTGTGCCCAGGTGACAGGGCAAAGCTCAACCACTGGTGGGAAGTGAGCAGGCGAGGATAATCTTGTCCTGTCCTCTCAGCTGCTTGTCAGGTCAAATCCAAGGAAGGTGGTGAGTCTCTAGTTTGCTGGTCCCCAAGAGACTGATGGAGTTTTGCTGGAACCCAACAGCTTGCTCAGAGAATAGGAAAATAGGCTGTTGGGTGTGTCACTCTTGGAGGACTCATACCACCAGTAGCCCTCCCTCCCCTGATCACCCTCGTGCCTTTTTCTTGTCACCTCCTCCTAAGTCCATACACATCTTCAGTCTCCTTTTCTTGCACCTCAAAAATGCCACTTGAAAGGGGTGATAGAAAGTTCTCAGGACAAAAGGTACCACAGAAATTTCCATTTTAACGAGAATGTCCCTGTGCCTCTTTACTAACAGAAAACTTGGAATATAACGTGGAGCCTCAAGAAATCTCGCACCCTGATGTCGGACGCTATTTCTCAGAGTTTACTGGCACTCACTACATCCCAAACGCAGAGCTAGAAATTCGATATCCAGAGGATCTGGAGTTTGTCTATGAAACGGTGCAGAATATTTACAGTGCAAAGAAAGAGAGTGTAGACGAGTAGAGCCGAGTAGAGGCCATTGTACCTTTGCTGCTGCTGCTGTCTTCCAGGAGAACAGGGTTCCGGAAGAAGACGTCTGCACGGATCCCTCTGGATTCACACCACCAGGAAAGCCACTTAACCAGTAGTGCTGGTTGCCTCCTACTCAGTTTAAATAACGTGTGCTCTCCTCCAGCTGCAAAGACAATGTTGCTCTCCGCCTACACTAGTGAATTAATTTGAAAGGCACTGTGTTCAGTGGCATGGCTTGTATGCTTGTCCTGTGGTGACAGTTAGTGACATTCTGTCTTCATGAGGTCTCACAGTCGACACACTCTTATAATCATCCTTTTTATTCACTTTCCATTCTCATGTCTGTCTGCATTTGTCTCAGAGCATTTCATTTGTTGGATACATGAGGTTATACATTTGCAATAATTTCTGATTTCTCAACGGAACATGTGCAGTCCTAAGTCAGGATTGTTGGTGTTTTCACCCTGAATTTAGTCGCATATTCAGAGGTGAAGTTGTACTCTATCTTGGCAGCATCGTGGAGATGGAGATAGTAACAAGCTAATGGTAATTAGAATCTTTTGAACTTATTCTTTTCTAGTATATGAAACAGAGATTTCACGTGTTTGTCCTTTTTTTAATTTAAATTGGGAGAATAACATAGTTATTCTTTCAAATTCCTCTTTTGGATTTATGCACATCTCTACAAATCCTTAGTTTTCTATTTTATTACATAAAATTCTTTAAGAAAATGCATAATGGCCTTTGTGAATGGGTTTTTCCACATTCATCTACTATTTCTCCCTCTAAAATGACTACTTTTTTATTTTAAAAATCTGCTCCAGTATCATGAGTAGATCTTAAATCAATGATGGATTCTTTTTGTAGTGAGATTTACAAATCCGATGTTAAAATGTTTGCTCTTAGAAATCACACTTCATGGTCTCCGAAGACCAAACAAATGAAGTTTCACTTTTGTAATCAGAAAAAAAAGAAGAAATAATGACCTTAATCTTTTTTTTTTAAAGAAGAGGTTTCACGCCCCTCGTCATTCCTTCAGATCACTTCAAGACTTTTTAGAATGTGGTGGGGTAGAAACAAATAGAATGTTTTTAATTCTAAGAGTGTTGGATTAGTGGGAAAGGAGGCATGGGAGTGATCTGCCTTCCCAAGCCACCAGTGCCCTGGAGGCCCCAGGATGAAGCCTGTTCCCAAGCCTCACAGGGAAGCCCAGCATTGTATTCAGACACCACTGGCTCCTTTTCCATGTCCTCAGTAACTGAGCGTGAAAGGTACCAAGTCTTTATGCAGCTCTGGAACTCCCACCACTCTCGACCTGCCAGTTCTCCAGCAAGATAATCTTGTAATTATCAGTAGAAGCTACCTTCTGGAGTTAGGACTGGGTTACTTTGCTCTCTACCTTTCAAGTAATACAGTTGCCATAGTGAGTGAGGCTGTAGGGGACTGTGAACCAGGCAGCCTCGAGGCCTGTCTGTCATTGCATGCAGTATTCTCACACCATGCTGAATGACTACTTCATATTTACCCTTTGGAAACCCTGGCATGACCGAGGTTTGGGGAAGCCACCTGAGACCACTTCATAGCAAGTGAAGGCTATTAAGCAGTTATTAGAGAGAGATGGGGACTTGGCCAGCTGGTTCCTTCCAGCCTATGTTAGCTATTGTCCAGTGTCCATGTTCCTCATCAGTCAAATCCAAAGTCAGAAAGATTTGAACTTGCATTTGAAAATGTGACCACTCACAGCACCTAACCTGCCTGAGGTGGGGGGAATTTTACACTACGCTCATTTAAAGGTGAAAATTAGATAATACGGAATTAATGAGATGGATTACGAAGAAACTGTGGAGCATGCCAAGAGTTATAATAGTTGGGTTTTTGGTTTGATTTCCTTTTTTCTTAGAGTAACATCAAAGCCAAGGAAGATGGTTTTACCTTTACTGACCCAATTGTAAATATGTATCTAGACTTTTTAAATGTGTTTCTTCATGAATGCTTCATTTGGCTCCAGGAAGCCTGTATCACCTGTGTAAGTTGGTATTTGGGCACTTTATATTTTTCTAAAAATGTGTTTTGGATCCTGTACTCTAATAAATCATAAGTTTCTTTTTAAAATTTTTTCCAAAAGTTTTCTCCATTTTAAAAAGCCCAGTTATAGAAGTAGAACTTTCACAATGTTAAAATATCAAATACTTGGGTATAGTAACTTCTCTCTTCAAGTGAATGCCAAGATTTTTTTGTACAATGATTAGTAAATGGAACTTATCCAGAGAAACCACACAAATGGCCTGCCCAATTTCGTTTCAAACAAAAAACCCAACCATGACAAGAGTAGGTCTGCCACCTCTCCTAATCTAAATATGAAACATTTGCTCTATTGAATTTTTCTTAACATTGGTGAGTGAACAGGGTACCTTTATACTATGATTTCTGTGCCAAACATTAATTTTATAAGATTACTAATAATCTTTGTATCTGGTTGTCATTGCAAAGATCGCACCTTTTTAATTATGTGAAGATACATGTTATGAAACGAGAACTATGAAACGAGATGCCTTGAGGGAAAACCAGGTTCTTGGTATGTTTTGTTACTATTGACTTGAGTAGCCCCGCTGCATACAGTGTGTCCAAAATGTCCTTCAGAGCACTGATTCTGTCATGGTACCATATATATGCTATATGGGGGAAAAGGTTATGGGTAAATGAAGTCAGTTTCCTGTAGTCTCAAAACCTTAATATACTGCTGTGCATTGTGACTTTCCAAGAGGAAAGTACAGTGTGCCCTGGACCCTAGAACTTCCCTCCCCCTGACACAGACGCACCGTCCATAGGGACCAGTGTTTGCAGACATACTTTGAGAAACACTGTCTCAGTGAGACATCAGTTATGTCCAAAACTAGTCTACCTGAATCAGACCAGTTTTGCCAAGCCTCGTGTTTGCAAACATTATCCACCTAATCAGATTTTGAAAGGCTGGCTTTCTGCCCGACACTCATAGTAGATCTCCATTATAAGTGCATGTACACAGCAAAGTTGTTTTATTGAGAACAACAAAAAGTTGATTAATTGAACGGTACTGTTGCTAACTCAGATTTACATTTTACACTATTGACTTAAAGTCCTGTTCTAATTTTAAAATGTTTTGGTCTTTCTTAACTTATTAAATTGAGCCAAGCTGCCATGTTCCAGGCTTTCATTTGCTACCGTCGGGTCCCCTTGCTATATAGGTGTTTGTTGTTTACCTTAGTCCATACTGCAAGTAAGTGAAATTGGACTACCAGCAAATTTTTAATTTAAAAGTATCTATGGCTGTAATAATCAAGATGTAGCTCTTCATGATTTTTGTTTATTTTATCTTCCCCGGTTTTTCTTTTGTGTGTGTGTATGTGGGTGAATTAATTTGTTTATTTTTATTTATTTATTTTTTAATGTGTTGTTGAATTCAGTTTGTTAATATTTTATTGAGGATTTTCACATCTGTGTTCATTAGGGATATTGGTCTGTTTTTTTTTTTTTTTTTTTTTTTTTTTTTTTTTTTTTTTTTTTTTGGAGGGAAGAAGATTCTTTTCACCTGGACAAAATGTAGAATTTAGCTCTGTGATGATTTATTTCGGGGGTGGGGGGACATTAGTGGCTGTATTGTATGTATTATGTTGTATTATGTGCTAACTGAGCCAGGCACTGGCCTAAACTCTGTAATCCTCCCAGCAACCCTATAAAGCAGGGCCAGATAGTAAATATTTTAGGCTTTGTGGGCTACATACAGTCTCTGTCGCGTGTCCTTTGTTTTTAAAAATGTAAAGAACATTCTTGGCTTAAGGGCTGTACACAAAGTCTGCAGGCTGGATTAGGCCTGTGGGCCGTAGCTCACTGACCTCTGCTAAGGTGTAGGCAGGCCTAGGTCAGCACTCCACTGCAGATGGGGAAATCAGCTCATATGTTTGTAGGAGGGTGGGAAGCCAGCATGTGGAACCTAGGTGGTCCTTGAGCCTCCTGGGACCACTGAGTGCCAGCTCTTTACAACCACACTATCGAGAGTGTAAGCAACTACCTCGCCGTGTTTTTACCTTTGTCTTGCAGCAACTTTAACCTTTAACACTTCAATTCTGAAAAGTTAGAGTCTTGAAGATAAGGGACATTCCTTCAATAAACAAAATTATGTGCAATTATAGAACAAATGTATTATGGCCACTTAGCAATGATTGTATTAGGGTAATGCTAGTTCTGTAATAAATAGACCCAAAAAGATGCTATGGCTCTAACACAGGAGAGCTTTCTTGCTGACATAATACTGGGCAGGGGAACGGGCTGGCAAGGTAGCCCTCATGCTGTCAATTAGAGACCCAGGCTTACTGAGGATGTGGCTTCCAAGAGCACCCTGGGGCCATTTCCTGCTGTCCAAGCTGAAGTAAGCGAGTGTGGAGGGACATGTCCGGGAGGTTTCCACGAGTCTGGGCTGGAGAGGCACTTCCTGCGTCTTCTCACTCCGCATGGGAGTCACGTTCCAGTGGACAGGAGGGAAGGAAACGTGGGTAGCAGCCACAGGCCGCTGCCGCACACACACTGTGGTGTGCTCTGCCCACGGCAGGAGACTGCCTAAGTCGGGCTCTCCGTGGTGACAAGCACTGTCAGTCTCTGGCTTGGTTGCCCCGCCACAGTGGCATAGCAGACGGGGGTACCCCTCACAGCTCATGCTGCTATTGTAAATTCAGTCCCCATAGCAGATGGCTGTGGGAGGGAAGGAGAGGAGGTCTCATGGGGCAGGTCACATCCCTTATCTCTGCCTCAAAAGCCAGGCTCAAGTCACGGCCACACCCTAACTCCACAGGAGGCTGAGAGAGCTGCCTGTGGGCCCAGCCCAGGAGGAAGGTGAAAGATTGGGTAGACACCATAGTGTCCTTCCCAGTCCCTGCATCCTACTCTGTTCTCTGCAGGCCATGTGAGTTCTCCCCATCAGCCCAGTGTGACTCCGTGGGGACCTGGGACCAATGAACTAAAAGCAGTTATCTGACCTCC
This sequence comes from Galeopterus variegatus, assembly GCF_000696425.1. Classification (NCBI taxonomy): domain Eukaryota; kingdom Metazoa; phylum Chordata; class Mammalia; order Dermoptera; family Cynocephalidae; genus Galeopterus; species Galeopterus variegatus. Next base: position 24,314 of record NW_007727460.1, on the reverse strand, counting down.
ACTCCTCAATTCCAGTTCACTAGAGACGGGGACAACTGCATTCAAAACTCCCGTTTCCAAAAGAATGAGACAGACGTCACTGGTCAGCAGTGATGAAGGCCTGCTGGGAGGCCTTTTGAAGACCCCTTGCCCTGCATGTGGGGGACTCACCATCTTCAGTAAACTCTGACTGCCCTCTGAGAGGTTCTTTCTCAAGTCTAATCTTCCTGGTCTCAGCACAAGTGGGTGTTGGGGGCGCATCCTCCCTGGGAGCTACAAAATTTTCGTGAACTGCTTCCTGCCTAGTGCAAGTTTGGGGACCAGTTCAAGACTTTCGTTACTGATTTTTACAATAAGCATGTGGTTCCTCTGGCAATGGTTCCCTCAAAAACTTCATAGGCTGCTGACTAACCCATTTGGGCCAGTAATCATACCCAAAGTTCATTTCCAGAACCTTCCAGGCTGCTCTAGTCCCTCATGCTGCTCTCTCCCCCTGCCTTAATGGCGGCCGCCTTAACCTGATAGAAACCAAAGCTGAGTCTTATTGTTGTTTAACCAAAAAATGTTTAAGGGGCCTCTGCTGCTCAGTGATTTTCATTCTCATCTCTTGCTGGTGTGCAGAAGCAGTTGCCGTTTTCAACAGAGGGGGCGTGGGGTTTCTGACTCTCGTCTCTTCCCATTTTAGTTGTCAAACGAGCACATTTTTGCCTGACCTCCTATCTTTTTTCTCATAAGCAGCAAAAAGCAACCAACACAGACTGTGTTCTATCTCTTTGGCTACTTACTACCTAGACCAGCTACAAAGCCAGCGGTTCCTCCCTGCAAATTGTAATTGTCCACATTACCAGGTATTACCCCGAGCACAGCTCTCAACCTCCCAGCCTGCTACTGGGGTTCCCTTGTCTCCTGACTACTAAGCTAACGCCATATAGTTTAGGTGTTTGTCAGTTTTTTAGTGGTTCTATGTTTTTTCTTGTTTAAAGTTGGCGAATGTTTCCATAGGAAGTTCTCCTTCCTGTTTGGCTGTGCAGAAGGACTAAGGACAGTGATGTCACGTCTCTTTGGGAGTGGAAAGAGCTACAACAAGTTGTTTAGTGAACTTAGGAAAGGAAGTTGTGCAGAATACAGAAAAGAAATTTTGGGAGAATGAGCTGGACACTGCATTATAGAATTCTTGCATAGTTAGAATTTCCAGCTGCTTCTCTTCAAATGACAGAATTCTTAATGGAAATTTTCATATTCAAGTCATTGAATTTGGGGGAAACTAGACAGCACTTTGAATGAAAGTTATTGTTTTTCTCCAAAACACTGTAATGTCAAGGTTTTAGGATTATTTAATAACCTACCATTTATTATAGGATGGTTTTCTCAGTTGTGTCTGTTGCTGTGCAAAGAGCTGTACACACAGTGTCATGTACAATCTTCTACCCCAGGATTTCTCAACCTGTTTTTAGTATGGCTCCCATACAGGAGCATTTTTAGACTACTTTTCCTTTTTAGACTTACTATCTCCCCCCATAAAAACCTTTTTTTAATTGAGGTGGAATTTATATAACACAAAAATTAACCACTTTAAAGTATATAAATCAGTGGCATTTAGTCCATGCACAATGTCATGAAAACACTACCTCTACCTAGTTCCAAAACATTTTCATCATTCCCAGAATGAAACTCTGTACCCATTAAGCAGTCACTCCCCAGTCTCCTCTCTTTCAGCCCCTGCAACCACTAATCTATTTTATCTCTATGGATTTGTCTGTTCTGGACATTTTACACAAATAGAATCATACAATATGTGGTCTTTCTCATCTTGTTTCTTTCACTTAGCGTATTTTCAAGGTTCATCCTCTTTGTAGCATGTATCAGCACATCATTGCTTTTTATGGCCAAGTAACATTCCATTTATGGGCATAGCACATTTTCTTTATCCATTCAGCTATTGGTGGACATTAAGGTTATTTCCACCTTTTAGCTATTGTGAACAGTGCTGCTATGAACTTCCTATTAATTTTTTTTTTTTCTGGCATCTGGCCTGTACAGGGATCTGAATCCTTGACCTTGTTGTTATAACACCACACTCTAACAAACTGAGCTAATTGGCCGTCCCCCCCCACCAATGAAATTTTTAATACCACAGATAAACTGTATATCTGTTTGTATATTTGTATATCTATGCTGTATACCTTAAGAGTAATATTTTTTTATTCCCCCCAAGAACAAACTCTTGCCCCTTGGGGGCAATCTCGCTGCATTGAGAATACAAGCCCCACCTGGAAGGTTAGCATTGGGCACAGCTGCTGTCTGTCCCTTCTTCTGATTGACAGTTGGTGTCTTGTCTTTGAGTGTCTTTAATGTTCCCACCCTTCTTTCTGCCAGGAACTGTAGTGAATACAGAATTACATTTCTGTCACCTGTAAGGTGACATAGGTATATATTCTAAAGACCTTTTCTGGTATGCATTGCGTAATCTTCTTTGCTTAGTATATTCACCCACCCCAGATCTCCTGAAATCTGCTACTTAAAGAAAAAAATACCCTGATTAGTTTGAGAGTTGTCTTTTATAAAAGTGGAATAAAAGAAAGTGCAGTTGCAAGACTTTCTGGGTAACGACTACCTTTGAACAAAACTACTTCCAAAATAGTTTCCACAAGGTTAGAGAATTCGAAAGCTTAAAGGCCCCTTAACAATCAACTGCTAGGCCGTCCACTTCTGATATTTTAAAAATAAAAATAAAGAGGCCCATAGAGGTTAAGTGACCTTGATTTGGTCAAATGTCACAGAGCTGGGACTTGAGCCTGGGCCCTTGGATTTGACCACAGTGATATTTCTCCTGCCTCCAAATTGCTTCCTCTCTAGGGTTTTCTTGTCCTACAGAAAACATCTTGCTAATAATATCATCCCTTATTATTTGGGATTCAAATCCTTGTTATTTCTTTATCACTAACTGGACTGTTGCAACTTCCCGGCCATCTTCAACCATTCTCTTATTTCAGTCACATTTACTTGGTTGAAGGAAGACGACGAAGTGCTGTCCCTCGCCGTCTCAGCAATTTGTGCTCATGAAGTTTGGGAAAACCCTATTCCAAGCCTACAAAGACTTTTTAAAGGAAGTTGCTTCTGAAAATATGATTTTCTCTAAAGCAGGGATTGGCAGATTTTTTTCTATGTAGGGCCAAATAGTACATATTTTTGGCTTTGTGGGCCATATGGTTTCTGTCTGGATTACTCAGCTCTGCCACTGTCGCAGGAAAGCTGCCAGAGACAACGCATACATGAGTGAGCGTGGCTGTGTTCCAATAAACCTTTATTTACAAAAACAGGCTTTGAGCTGGGTTAGGCCCCCCAGCTGTAGGCTGCCAGCCCTTACTGTAAGTCCACTTGAATGTTGTTGTTTTAACAGAAGTCTAAGCAACATCAAAAAGTTGAAAAAACAGTGTATTGGGCATCCAGATACCCTGCACCAAGATTGGACATTTGCTGTGTTTTCTTGATCTCCCTCAATGTATGTGCACTTTTTTCCTGAACCATTTGTCAGTGTCTCAAACAACCTGAAACTTCTCCCCAAATACTTCAGCATGCGTGTGCTAAGAATAAGGACACTTTCATACATAAGCACGGTGCCAGTCATACCTAAGAAAATTAATAGTGATTCAGAAAGTGCATCTTAAATATGATGAAATTGGGTGTTTAGTGTCAGCCAGTTTTATCATTGAATTTTATACCCCTTCAGTTTTCTGAATAATACCCTGGTCTGTTGCTTGAATTGACAGGATAGAAATTGTCAAAGAAAAAGACAGTTAAAAATCACCCAGCACTAAATTTCTTTGCCCAGGGTGAACCCTGTAATTGCCTAACAATAAAACTGCTGTTTCAGGTAAACTTAGGTTCTGAATTATACTTTTAGTACAGTCATGAAATTCAGTGGAAACAATTTTTTGTTGGTTTTTTTTATTGGAAACAATTTTTTTTTTAAAGCATCTGCCTTAGCAGGGAGGTGTGCCATCCTTGAAGGAATGGGCTGGTTGCATTTCTAATCAAAGTTTGTGGGAGCCCACAGAATAAGCACCGTGTCCCTGTCTTCCTTAGACCTGGTACTGTGTCCTTCAGCCTGTACCCTCATGAAGCTGTGCAGACTTGGGGGAAAGGGCAGTGCACTTGTAAGGGCCTGTATACAATCTGTGGTTCCCTTATTTTTTCAATTAGTTCCATCTAAGACCTTAATTCAATCTACTGTGTTGGCTAAGGGAAATGATTTGGACTGAGGTGTAACTACCACCCATCTAAGGTTGGTCTGGGGGCTGTAATTTATGTCCGGGTGGGACAGAGTGGTTCTCAGCAATTCCCGCTGCAGAGAACGTCACCAACTCTGTTCTTGTAAGCCTGCCTCATGGTGTGAAGGACCCAGTGAGGCACTGATGCCCGAGCCTCTTGCCCCACCCCCACCCTTCGTCTGTCCTTTAAGCTTCTGCCCATCTTGGACCACTCTGGATGTCATTGGTATGGCCATAACGGAAAGAATGAAGCCAGCTGGTTCCATCTTCCTGCCTTTAATGCTTTTTCACACCCTTCTCCTCTCCTCCCATGGGGGTTTTGTTTTGCTGAGCGTGTAATTGGTAACGTTCTTATGCAAGAGGTCACTCTCCTCAAAGAGTTGCAGATTTTAGAGACTTCAAAGCATCATCTTGAGAGGCCTCACCCAGAGTCTTGTGAGGACTGGAGATACTGCCTGCTGGGGCTCAGCCAAGTCCCTTTGCTTAGCTGATATTGGCTAAGCAATAGAAACCTTCGCCTTGGCCCATTCGCATTTGAACAGAGGGACCTGTTGTCTCTTAGCTTGGTGTGGGTCGCTGGGCTTTGGGCCGTGGTTTTTCCTCTACTGGGGCAGGTCTCTTCTCTGCCTTGAGGCCTGTACCTCATAATGTGGAAAACATACTCAACAAGTTTAGAACCAAATTGACTGTAGTGGGTTAAATTATGTCCCCCCAAACCTCACTGAAGCCTGAATTGTGTCCCCCAAGTTTCGTATATTAGAAGCTTAATCCCCACTGTAACTGTTGAGGGCAGGAAATCCTATTGTGGTAATTGAAAGGTGGCACCTTGAAGAGATGACTGGATTGTAGGACCGTGCAGTAGTGAATGGATTAAAAATGGTGGTCATGGATGGGGTTTGGAGGGCTTTAAAAGGAGAGTGACTGAGGAAGTTGGCCTCTTGCTCTCTGCTCTCTCTCTCCCTGCTCCACCGTTTTCACATCTGCCGCCACTGAAGTCACCACCAAGGAAAGCCTTCACCAGATGTGTCCCCTGGACTTGGACTTCCTAGCCTCAGAAACTGTAAGCAATAAATTTTGTTTTCTTTATAAAATATCCAGTTCTATGTGTGGTTTTATAAGCAACAGAAATGGAGTAATACATTGACTCTCCTCTGAACCCTGAAATAATCTGGTTCAGATGTGTGGGTGATTTAGAATCAAGGTGGCCACAGGTGTAATGGAGCAGCTGTTTAGACCACAACTGTTCTGGGGAGCAAGGGGCTCATCGTTCATACCTTACTCCTGTCTGATCAGAGCAGCTGACACATAAGAGACAGGCGAATGCTTCGAGAATGTTAGATGAAGTCACTTTATCTTCCTGTGACAGTACACTCTGCCAAAAAGCACAAACACTGTGTTGTAGCTCACACTGTTCTGAGCCTTTATTCTGCTCCAGCCTTGGATATACTTGGAATTCTCCTAGTTTTACACACAAGGAGACTAAGGCTCAGAGAATATGAGTAACTTGCCCAAGATGGCACAGCTCCTAAGTAATGGTAGCCAGCCCAGCTCTGCCTGACTCCAAAACCAGAGCTGGTCCTGGTCAAGTTTGTTTTAACTCCTTATGTGCTGGGAACAGCTAGAATAAGGCAATGCTCCCCTGTAAAGATGCATGTGGTCTTTAGTGATCTTGCTTGTGACAAAGCTGCAGCAAATACAGTTTGGTCAAGTTAGTGAAACTCAGAGGGTAGACTCAGGGTGCACTTGTGGCCTTTTGCCAAAGCACAATTATTTGTGGGCACATCATCATTTTGCCTGTCCAAGGGGTTAGAAGCTGCCGGCAAAGATGTTCTGAGGCCCGTCTGCTGATTTCTTGGTTTCTCAAGATGGTGATTTAGTCATATATACAGTCATCCTTCAGTATCCCTGGGTGATTGGCTCCAGGACCTCCCATGGATATCAAAATCCACAGATGCTAAGATTTCTTCTGTTAGGTCTTCCACTGTCCTTTTCTCTTAACTAACTCACTGAAGCCATCCGAGCGCCATTCACCATGTGTTATTCCAGTTTGGTTTCATGCTCTGCTTTGAGCTGGGGGTGGACACATGGTTGCTGAACAGAAGGGCTGGTTCCGGGTCTGAGACATGTGGGATTGTGATGTGTGGAGCAGCAGTCCCGAAGTGAGCCACGCAGGAGCGGGCAGAAGTCCCCAGGCAGCATTGTGCACAAGACAAACAGATGGTTCCAGTGTGAGGGGGGTTGAGAGGATACAGGCAAATGTTTTGTAGTTTAACTTAGTGATCGACTCTGCTAATTGTCACTGTCTAGGCAAGGTACATTCTGCCTGAGTCACCCCCCAGAATAGGCTCACGGCACCCCAAGGCAAACAGCACCACTAACCTTAAAAGCTCATTAAGCTTCTGGCTCTGTGTGACCTGCCGAGAGAAGACTGTTGAACAGAGAGCACCGAGAGCACCAGGAAGGAGCCAGAGGCTGGGCAAGGTGGCCCGGGTATCCTGCCAGCTGGTTGCACGCCCTGGGCTCTGCTGCCCCTCCAAGAACCCGTGTTCCTATCTGAGAGAGAGAGAGTGGTAATTTTCCATTTTCCTTCCCTGGGTGACTCAGAAGAAAGCGAAATATGCTCCCAGCTTCGTTTTACTACTTCTGTTTCTGCTGAGTTGCACAGATCAAAGCCTGGGAGGGATGTGTCTACCCGCTCCCTGCCTCCTGCTCGTGAGTTCTTTTCACAATCAACTTCCTTCTCCCCCTTCAGAAGCCTTGGATCTGCCAGGAGCCCACCCCTATGCCTGGAGGGGCTATCTCTCTGTTGTCCTTTTATTTTCAATTAGAATGCTTTTGTCTCTTGGTGGCCCAGTGACACTGGGTGCAGGAGGCTGGGATGTGAGGTGTTTGGTCATACGTCGCCGCCTCCACAGAATGTGCCGCAAATCCACAAGAACACTGCAGTCTGGGAAAAGTCACATGAGAGAGGCCATGCCCTCAGAAATAGTCTTGGGGACATCATTCATAAACCAAACCTGGATTTCCTCAGCTCCAGTAAGTGACTCAGGGAAACAGGAGTTCCTCTCTGCCCATACCCACGAACCAGGACCAGCTATTTCCCCTATAGGCCTAGAACCAACTGGAGCAACTTGCCGTGTCCCCATTGGTGGCTGTCTCAGACTTGAGGAGAAGGTTGACTCTGAGTAAATCAGAGAGAGGGGTCTTAGGAGGGAATTTGTTTCTGTGGCCTCACACCCTGTGGTTGGCAAGTGTACTCAAGAGAGGTCTGCTGATTCCTGAATGCAGATAAAACTCCTCCTCTTCCACCAGCAGAATGAATGAATGGCGCCCAAGGCCAGGTGCTGAGCCCTGGGGCTCCCCCTTCTCTCACTTCTCAGGTTCATCCATCACCATGTCCTGCTGTGGGGCCCACCATGGGCCTCTGGATCCCCGCTGCCACCACCCGGGTCCAGGCCACATTGCCCCTTGCCTAGACAAGTGCACCTGCCTTCTACCTGGACTTTCTAGAATATGTATCTCCTGTAGTTATTTCCTTGCTTGATGGCTTCTTGTTGCCCTCAGGATGAATTCTAAACTCCTAAGCACAACTTACCACTCTCTCGCATGCAAACTCTGCTTCAGCCACAAATTAGAGGCTCCCTGACTTTCCTCCACACTCGTACCTCTGGGCCATTGCACAGGCTGTTCCATGCACCTAGAAGCCTCTACCCTCCTCACCACTGCCCTGCATGTGGCACAGCTTCAACCTCACCTTGTCCTGGAAGCTGCCTGACTCTGCCCCACATTACCCCACAGCCCCCTCCCTGGCAGGGTTGGCTGTTCCATGCACCTAGAAGCCTCTACCCTCCTCACCACTGCCCTGCATGTGGCACAGCTACAACCTCACCTTGTCCTGGAAGCTGCCTGACTCTGCCCCACATTACCCCACAGCCCCCTCCCTGGCAGGGTGCAGTCCTTTTTCATCCCCTGTGACAGCCCTTGCCCATTTCCTGCCTGTGTGCTCAGAGCACTTTGAGCTCCTTAAGAGCAGGCACGGGGGCTGGATCACCATTATATGTGTATTTCCTGCACCTATGGAGTGCCTAGTATTTGCTAAACTGAACGGAGAGTGCCTTCATTACATTTTGAAAGAAGCTGGCATCAAGTCGAAGAAACAATTTTAGAAGGAAAAGGGAAGTAGCCAGTCTTTCAAGCATTGACCCAAAACTGTTGCAGACACATAGTCCCCAGTGATGGGGTGTCTATATTTTCTTTTTTGTGTGTGTCATCTTCCCAGCCAGAGTATTGCCAACCTGAGGACAGACACCATGTTTTCCGTCTTTTAAACAATGGGGCTTATCATAATAAGGCAGGAGTTGACAAACTTTTTCTGTAAAGGGCTAGATAACAAATATTTTAGGCTTTGTAAGACAGTCTCTGTCATATCTACTCAGCTCTGCTGTTATAGCACAAAAGTAGCCACAGACAACGCCTAAATGAATGGTTGTGGCTGTGTTTCAATAAAACTTTATTTACAAAAATAAGGGTCAGCCATCTTTTGCCTACCCTGCAACAGTGAGACACTTGGTCATGTGGACTGTTTCTAGTCCCACCTGTGTTCTGGCAGCAATGCACCTGACTTCAGGATATGAAAGAACCATGAGTGGTTGAAGCCAAGTGTGATTAGCCCAGTATGCCAGCAATTGCCCTGGCAGAGGGCGTGCAACTCATTCTGGCATGTGCTATGTCTGCAGAGTTTAGTAAGATTTGCTCCCTGATGAAAGGAGAGGACCTTCCTGTTCTTCCTCCTCTCTTCCTGATCTGAGTCCTAGCCAGAGAGGACTTGATGCCTGGTGCTGCTGCAGCCACATTGCAGCCATGAGGGGAAGGCCCAAAGGATTATAAAAGTGTCAGCCCAGAGGCCTGACTTTGCTGAGTTTCTGTCCCAACCCTGGAAATGCCCTTCTGAAACTTTTTGATAAGAGGGATGATAAACAACTGTGACATTTACAGCATGTATTCTTCATTTGCAATCTAACAGGTCCTAAATAAACTAAATAATGCTAAATACATTATTATATTATTATATATATATATTATATATATATATATAAAATTATATTATTTTGTAAATAAATGCTCATTAGCACAAAGAGAAGGCAGCTTAATATATTTTCTCCCTCTGGGGCTTCCCAGTCTTGAATCTTTCCCTGTTCACTTTCCAATCAAGTGTGTAGAATCCTTGAGAAATTTGGTGGTGAAAACACAGATAGCAGGAAACCAACGCCCTGAGAAGCCCCAGCTGGAGAGTCATCTGCCCCCTCATGTTATCTTAGAGAAGCCCAGCTCGTGTACTCCCTCTGGTTTTAGATCCAAGAAGCAGCTGAACAAAGTAGGCAGGGGCGATAGGAGGGATGACAGGACGTTCTCATACAAGCACCATCAGGGAACAACGTGTGTCTCTTCTGAGTGAACGAGAGCGGGCATTGGAACCCACCAGGCCCACATCGTCACCAGGGTGATGCAGCCAGGCCCAAGAACAGGAGTCCCCAATCCAACAGCCCGTGTTTAAAGAGTCACCAGGCTGTCTTCAAAGGGGCTCTTGCCTGGGATGATGAGCGGGTGGTTCTTCTGCATTGTATTCTCTGTGACACCACGCCCCTTCTCCTTGACTCCTCACGGCAGCCTGGGAGGTGGGCCTGATCGCTCCCATCCTGCAGGTGGCACTCGGCATGCTTACCCAGGCCAACCACTCCGCTCTCCTGAACACTACCATGCCTCTGGCTCACTGGAACTATGCAGCAGGTAGTTCATCTCACATCAAAACCAGCATCAACTGGGGAGCAGCAGCACATGAGACAGGCTCACTGTCTTCTGCTCTTAGTGAGGCCACCTGTAGTAACACATAAATATTGCTCATTACAACCAACCCTTGGTTGTTCATAGTAAATGGGGAAGGGACAGTCACCAGTATTTTTTGAGCACCTACTGTGTGCATAGCACTATGCTGGCTGCATGGGCGATATAGAAGGCACCCAGGCTCTGTAACATGTTGGGCTATGACAGTACTGTGAGCCCACCATGTGCCTGGCACTGAGCATACAGCAAACCTGCAAGGTAGGTGCTGTTATGTTGTTCTCGTGTTAGAGACAGGAATTAAGGCTCAATGAACAGCAGTAACTAGCTAACCGCAGAGGACCGTGGTAGCATGTGGCCTTTATGGTGCTAGTGCAGTGGTTCTCAAAGTCAGGTCCCCAGACCAGCTGCATCAGCATCACCTCGTGTTAGAGACAGGAATTAAGGCTCAATGAACAGCAGTAACTAGCTAACCGCAGAGGACAGTGGTAGCATGTGGCCTTTATGGCGCTACTGCAGTGGTTCTCAAAGTCAGGTCCCCAGACCAGCTGCATCAGCATCATCCAGGAATTGTCAGAAGTGTGATTCTTGGGCCCCAGACCCACGGAATCAGGAACTCTGGAGCTGGGGCCCAGCGATCTGTGCTTTAACAAGCTCTCCAAGGCCTTCTGATACACATTCAAGTTTGGGAACCACTGAGTAGTGAGGTGTTTCACATACAAATGGTTTGAAGACTGTAAAGCACTTATTTGTCATCGTGGGATTTTTGATGTCCTTAACGTCTTTCGTGAAAGGTTATTCAAGGGATACTTTTGTTGGTTTTTTAAAAATTAATATTCTATTTATTACAAATATAAATTCAAAACACTAGTTCTTCCTCAAGATTTTGTGTTGAATTTGTGAATATCACTATTTTGCTTATAAATTAACTGTATTTTACAATCATTTTAAGTTTTTTTTTTTGTTTGTTTGTTTTTTTGTCTTTTTTGTCTTTTTCTGTGTCCGGCAATGGATCGCAACCCTCAGTGTTGCCTCCGTACCGGACCGGGAACCGGCAACGGGACCGCAAC